>NW_028270182.1:10044271-10270002 GCF_037043375.1 Chiloscyllium plagiosum
GTTTGGAGGGATATGGGCCAGGTGCTGGCAGGTGGGACTAGACTGGGTTGGGATATCTGGTTGGCATGGACGGGTTGGACCGAAGGGTCTGTACATCTCTATGACTATGACTCTATAATCCTTAATTCATTAAAAATCGGTGTATCTCGGCCTTGAATGCACTGAGTGACCCAACGTCAACAGCCCTTTGTGGTAAAGAATTCCACAGATTCATTACCCTCCAGGAGAAGAAATTCCCCTTCATCTCGGTCTTGAATGCATGACCTCTTATTCCGAGACTGTGCCCTCTGGTCCTCGACTCTCCCACCCAGGAAACAACCTCTCCAAATAGAATCACAGAGTCGTATAAGGCACGGAAACAGGGACTAGGGGAAAAGACACCTACTGTTCATCTTACCTCTGCCCCTCATGATTTTATAAAATTCAATAAGGTCATCCCTCAACCTCTTACGCTCCAGTGAAAAATTCCCAGCCAATCCTTATAATCTAACCCTCCACACCTGACAACATTCTGGTAAATCTTTTCTGAACCTTACATCTAAGGAACAATGATTTGGTTTCTGTAATTTTTATGACTTCACTGCTTAGTTTAATGATTTTTTTGACATGTAGGTTGGATGAGATTAGATTCCCTACAGTGTGGAAACAGGCCCTTCAGCCCAACTAGTCCACACCAACCCTCCGAAGAGTGACCCACCCAGATCCATTTCCCTCCAACTAATGTACCTAACACTATGGACAATTTAGTATGGCCAATTCACCTAACCTGCACATCTTTGGACTGTGGGGGGAAACCGGAGCACCCAGAGGAAACCCACAGAGACAAGTGGGGGAATGTGCAAACTCCACACAGACAGTTGCCTGAGGCTGGAATCGAACTTGGGACCCTGGTGCTGTGAGGCAGCAGTGCTAACCACTGAGCCACTTAGAGTTGCATAATGGTTTAATTTTTTCTCTTTTCCCTTGCTGATGGGCCATCTAATGAGTGATTTCAAATTGATAATAAAATTTAAAATGAATGAACCGACCTGATGAAGCAGCAGTTCAGGGAGTACAGGTGGTCTCAATCCACCCGATATTCAACTAAGAATCAACTAACTCAACCAGTGATGAATCTTAGATCTGAGGAATATAAACTTTTGTTAAGCAAAGGTATTAGGTATTATGGGCCAAAGGCAGGTATAGAGTGTTAGGCCACAGATCATTGATAATCTCACTGAATGGTGGAACAGGCTCAAAAGCTGAATGACCTACCAATGGCCTAACACTAAAGGGCACAGGCTTACAGTGTGAGGGAAAAGATTTAAAGAGGACCTCAGGGGCAACTTTTTCAACGCAGAGGGTGGTACAGGTATGGAATGAGTTGCCAGAGGAAGCGGTGGTGACTGGTACAATTACAGCATTTCAAAGGGATCTGGATGAGCACATGAACAGGAAGTGTTTAGAGGAATATGGGCCAAATACTGGGAAATGGGGCTAGGTTAATTTAGGAATCCAGTCAGTATGGACGAGTTGGGCCACAGGATAGGTTTCCGTGCTGACTCTACGTTTGTTGTGGTCACTGGCCTGTGGATCTTGTCGGATCGAAAGTGCACAGCCAATAAAACATTGGGCCCTTGAAGCTAACAGCAAGGGAAAAATGGCATCACAACCACTTGCTAATGCCAGACGAGTGAACAAGGATTTTGTTTTAAAACAAAGATGTGTCAGCAGCTTCAGCAAGGGTTTTTTTGTGGCAGAGGGGCTGGCACAGAAATGGTTAACCCACAGGGCTGGGTTGGTAGCCACACAACATAGATAAAGAGGAGGAATGTCTTCAACCATGCCATGGTGAATCTTTGGAACTGTCTACACCAGAGGGCTGAGGTAGTTCAGTCACAGAGTTACGATCTAGGCAGAGACTGATAGATTTCTCGATATTAATGACATTAACAGATATGGAGGTAGTGGTGAAAACGGCACTGAGGGAGATTAGTTGTGACCCAATAGAATGTGATCCAGGCGGCACAATGGCTCAGTGGTTGACACTTCTGTCTCACAGATTTGATTCCACCCTTGGGTGACTGCCTGTGTGGAGTTTGCACGTTCTCTCAGCATCTGTGTGGGTTTCCTCCGGTTCCTCCCACAGTCCAAAAACATGCAGGTTAGGGTGAATTGGCCATTCCAAACTACTCAGTGTCCAGGGATGTATAGGCGAGGTGGAAGTGCAGGGTTACAGGGATGTGGTGTGTCTGGATGGGATGCTCTTCGGAGAGTCAGTGTGGACTTGAGGGGCTGAATGGCCTACTTCTACTCTGTAGGGAATCTATGATTCCAGAATAACAAGGGCTAGAAGGACCAAATGGCCTTTCGCCTACTTCCTATGGTCCTAAACCCTTAGGAACTCGGTTCATCAGTGCTGGGGGTAGGAGTGAAGGTAGGAAGAAACCCACTGAAATCAAGAGGAGATTTCCTCTTGAGGAGGAATCCAGAGCACCAGAGATGAAGAGAAATTCTTTCCTTCAGGGGATTGAGAGTTTTTGGAAATCTCTTCCTCAAAAATGGTAGAACTAGAGTCTTTCAGAATAGTTTTGAGGCAGAGGTAGGTACTTTCTTGGTGAGCGAGGGGGTTGAAGGGTGACTGAGGGGCGGCAGGTACATGGAGTAATCAGCAGCAGTAAGCTTACCGAATGGCAGAATCGGCTCAAGGGGCTGAACGGCCTCCTCCTGCTCCTTACCATCTACATTTAGGGGTGAGTTGGACAGTGCTAAGGAAGAACTATAGGCTAGTATGCAAGTGCACTGGCCGGACTACTTGACCTGTATGTGTATCTGACAGAAGAGACTTCCGCTGTGTTAAGATGTCAACCAGATTGTACACATGAAAAGCCCTCGCCAAATTCACACCATCATCCAGCGCCTCATGGGTTTGCACTTCCCACCTTTCAAAGCTCTTTTCCACCTTCCCAATGGCACCAGTTGTCCTGTCAGCCGGTCACCATATGGCATCATAGAATCCCTACAGGGATCTTTGGCCCATCAAATCCACACCGAAACTCCAAAAGGCATCCCACCGAGACCCAACCCTATCCCTGTAGCCCTACATTTCCCATGGCTACTCCACCTAGCCTGCATATCCCTGGATACCATGGGCATATTCCTGATGAAGAGCTTATGCTCGAAACACAATTCTCCCGCTCCTCGGATGCTGCCTGACCAGCTGCGCTTTTACAGCACAATACGTTTTGACTCTGATCTCCAACATCTGCAGTCCTCACTTTCTCCTGTAAACTCTGGGCAGTTTAGCATTGCCAATCCACCCTAACCTGCACATCTTTGGACAGTGGGAGGAAACTGGAGCACCTGGAGGAAACACACAGACATGGAGAGAATGTGCAAACTCCACACAATCAGTCAGTCACACAAGGTTGAAATTGAACCTGGGTCCCTGGCACTGTAAAGCAGCAGCGCTAACCACTGAGCCACTGTGCCACCGTACTGTAATTAGGTTTCTTAGGAGAGTCACCAAGTAATGCATGAAGGGAACAGAAGTGGGTAACGGGTTGTTGAGACTGAACAGAATATGAGGAGACTATTCGATCCCTCTCTACCATGACATTTGATCAAGACTGATCTGTATCTTCCTTCCATGTACTGGGGTGAAGTGTACGAGATGTCTACTTGCCTCTCTCTCTGCCACATCCCTGAAAGGATGTATGGCACATACCACAGAATTGTTGCCAAAGACAGAAGGGATGCATGCCACAGGGTGGGCACCACCTTGGTATTCATTCCCAAGCCAGCTGGACAACAAGGTCCTAGAGGGACAATGGTGAGGACACTTACAGGGGGTGATATACCATGGTGGGGGAGGGGGGGGGGGGGAAGAGAAACATGCCTCCACCTACTTACCCAGCCGGTGAGGAGTCCGCCACTGGGTGCAGCTGCATGGTCAACTCTCCGAGCTTGGTGAAGGCAGCTCCAGCCGCCGAGAAAATCTCGCCCACCTGCAAGGTCAAATGGCGGGAGAGTAAGCTGCAAATGGAATCAAGGCAAATCCCTCTCCTCCAAGCCAACAGGCTGCAGACTCACAGCAAGATGCACTCTTGACAAGAATTACAAGCAAACTGAAACCTCAAGTTAGAGTCCACCTAAACTGAGCCATGAGCTCCCTCTCTGTCTGCCCCACTTAGGAACATAGAAAATAGGTCCAGGAGTAGGCCATTCAGCCCTTCAAGCCTGCATCACAATTCAGTATGACCATGGCTGATCACACGATCTCAGTATCCCACTCCCACTTTCTCTCCATACCCCTTGATCCCTTTAGCCGCAAGAGCCACATCCAGCTCCCTCTTGAATGTATCGAAAGAACTGGCCCCAACAGCTTCCTCTGGTAGAGAATTCCACAGGTTCCCAACCCTCTGAGTGAAGATGTTCTTCCTCATCTCAGTCTTGAATTGCTTACCCCTTATTTTTACACAGTGACCCCCCAGTTCTGGACTTCCCCCAACATCAGGAACATTCTTCCCACACCTAGCCTGTGCAGTCCCAATAAGGTTTTACATATTTCTATAATATCCCAATTGTAATTCTTCTAAATTCCAATGAATACAAGTCCAATTGATCCAGTCTTCCTTCATATATCAGTCCTGCCATCCCGGGAATCAGTCTGGTGAACCTTCAATGGACTTCCTCAATAGCAAGAATGTCCTTCCTCAGACTAGGAGACCAACACTGTACACAATACCCAAGGTGTGGCCTCACCAACACCCTTTATAATTGCAGCAAGGCATCCCTACTCCTACAGTCAAATCCTTCCAGGCAATCCGTGTCAGAAAAGCTTCATCTTGCTTTTGAATGAACAGATGAATTAGCAGCAAGTGTAGGCCAATCAGCCCATCGAGCCTGCTCAGCTATGGCTGATCCAATTATTCCACACTCCTATCTAAGCCAAACACTCTTTATCCCTTGCTTATTAAGAATCTGACTACGTCCATCTAGTCATTATTTCCATTGCTTGTTAAGGAAGAGACTTGGTGGGAGGAAGGGAAGAGGGAGAGGGGGATGGGGGAGGGGAGGCAAAGAAGATGAGTTGGTAGGGGAGAGGGTCCACTTTGTGTCTACTCTCATCAACTCAGCTACAAAAAGTCAAATACAACTTAATGGGCACTATCGTCAATTCTTTGAACTCTAAATCACTACAATAGGATGGCAGGCTGGAAGTGTGCCTCCAATCAAAAGCTACAACATGCTTATCAAGTAATAACCTGGTGATTACGAATTGCCAAAAATATTCAACTGGACCAGCCACGTAAATACTGTGGCTGCTAAAGCCAGGAATTCAAGAATTCAATTGAGAGGCTAGGAATTCTACTGTGTTAACTCACTCACTGACACTCCAGAACCTGCCCACCATCTACAAGACGCAAGTCAAGAATGGGGTAAAATATTCCCCACTTGCCTGGGTGAGCATTGCTAGAACACTCAAGAAGCTCAACGCCATCTCAAATAAACAACCCATTTGTTTGCCACACCATCCGTCATTTTCAACATTCATTCCCTCCAAGACTAGTGCTCAGCAGCAGCAATGCAGACCATCTACAAAGGTAGAATTTCTACAGTGCAGAAGGAAGTTGCTCGGCCCATCAAGTTCACATTGACCCTCTGAGCAGCATTTCACCCAGATCCAGTCCCTCACCATATCCCGTAACGCCACATTTACCATGGCTAATCCACCTAGCCTACCCATCCCTGGACACTACGGGCAATTTAGCATGGCCAATCCACCCTAACCTCCACATCTTTTGACTGAAACCGGAACACCCAGAGGAAACTCACACAAACACAGGGAGAATCAACGTTTCGAGCATAAGCCCTTCTTCAGGATTCCTGAAGAAGGGCTTATGCTCGAAACGTCGATTCTCCTGTTCTTTTGATGCTGTCTGACCTGCTGCGCTTTTCCAGCAACGCATTTTTAAATGTAGATTACACCGCAGGAAGCGTACAATGCAAGATCAACAGTAATTGAAGTTAGAGACTCCATTCGTCACTCTAATAACAGCAGGGAAGAAGCTGTTCTTGAACCTGTTGGTGTGTGTGTTGAAGGTTCTGTATCTTCTGCCTGATGTTCACTCGAGGAATCCAACCCAGGTCCCTGGCACTGTGAGGCAGCAGTGCTAACCACTGAGCCACTGTAGTGCCCCAGCATATTGCAGTGATTCATCAAGCCTCCTTAAGACACCTTCCAAACCCATGACCACTGCTATTCTAAAAGATCAATGGCAGTAGATTCAGCACATTCAGCAGTATCCGCACATTCTCCCTCCAAACCACTCACCATCCTGCCTTGGAAATGAGCCACCATTCCTTCAGGGTCACTAGGTCAAATTCCTAGAATTGCCTTCCTAACAGAAGTGGGTCTACCTACAACACATGGCAGTGTAACAGTTCAAGAAGGGGCTCACCACACCTTCTGCAGGGCAATTACTGATGGATACTATATAGGACACTCAGCCAATGGCACCCACGCAAACAATGAGAAGTTTTATCAAATAAAAGTGACTACACTTACCTTGGTCGATGCAGAGGTCATCCTGAGGGTGCTCCTCCGAACTCCCTACCCACAGTCAGGACAAAAACAATTCCTAAGCCCAAAAGTTTGGCAGAGGAAGGGGTAAACGCTCTTGACTGATTTCCAGAACCCTGGATGAGCCCAAATTTGAACCAGTCGATGCCAAATAGCCTGACGTGGAGCACAGGGATTGCTGGTAGGTGGGCGAGGTTGGCAGCACCTGATCCAAGGTAATTCCCCGCTTTCAAGGAAAGGGGGACCTGAAATGGTCGTCTTTACCACCTCCCCACCCCACAACCAACCAACCCTCCTGGCTCCCCTTGCAACAATCCCAGACCCGTGTGGTCTGACTTGATGCAACTGGATCGCACAGCGATTGCCCTCTTGCTGTGTGCAGACTGGAAGATGGGCAAACCAGAACCAAAATGAAATGTTTAATTCGCTTTTTGGGTCTCTGTGTGCGAGGGGTGGGAGTTGGTAACTGATGTCAATGCAGGTGGTCCCAATGCAATGCACGTGCAACAGGCATTTGTGAACAGTTTGCTGGTAATTTCTTTTTGCAATGCAATATTTTAGATGTTTTTTATCCCCTGAGGTTTTACAGAAGTTGCAATACAGAAGCACATAGGAAGGCTCACTCCTCTCCCCCTACAAAACCCACTCCAGAGCTTCGATTGACAGCTTATCCCTGAAGGCACAGGGCCAGGATGCACTTTCCCCCAGTGCCGCCTCTGATCCACTTCTCCCAACGATTACCCCCGCTCCCTCTCGCTCTGCTCCCCCTCACTTCACAGGCCAGGGCCCCGCCACCACCGCGGCCTTTCCCACATCCACCGACGGCCCGCGTCTCCAACGGCAACACACCGTTTCCACTCCGATTGGTCCACATGGATGTCAATCCCGCACCACCGCCTCTCTGTTGGACGGACGCATTCCGGGCCACGTGCAGTGGTTGGACAGGACCGATGTCAATCAGCAACGCTAATCCTGCCTCCCCCTGGTTTCATTGGACAGCAACTTCGGACTACCATCCTGATCGGTCCATATCCTGTCAATCAATAATACTGGCCCCACCCTCCGTAATCCTGTTGGTTCATGGGAGAGAGGTGTCCCATTCTCCTTTCCGATTGGTCAGTGCCGATGACAATCAACAATGCGCATAATCCCCCCCTCGATCGACAAACCGTCTCCGGTCAAGTCACGAATGGGCGGCAACGTGAGTCAAATAGCGTCCATTCCTTCTTCAGAAAAAAATGTCACTGAACCCGAAATATTAACCCTTCTTTTCACTACACAGATGCTGCGAGACCTGCTGGGTTTACCAATTTCTGTTTGTGCCCCCCTTCCTAATCCCGCCTTCAATTCTGCTTCATTTTCATCGAAGGCTTTGTCACATCGCTCATTCGATTGGCCTTGGCAAATGTCAATCAATTCTCACCCCCTCCCCCATCCAGCGAGAGAGTCAATCCCGCCCTTTCCAAGATATTTCCATTGGATGCTGATCATCCCGATCCTGTTCCACATTGGTTGGACTGCACGTCGATCAAGATTGCGGCTGTCATTCAGCTGCGGGTCCCGTCACCGTTGGACTCGCTCTTCCTCACCGATTGACCAACCGCGCGATCCGTCAATAATTAGATCCCGCCCTCTCAGCGCGTCCACACGTCAATCAACGGTCAAACTGGCACTCTGCGCCGAATGGTTGGTGGCTCTGCATGTCAATCTACAAGAAAAAGCCGACCCGCCCCTTCATTCACCAATCCAGTTTCTAAATGTCACTGGAGATGTATGGACCAATGGGAAAAAGCTGACGGACGGCGGGTTCAGGAAATGATTGACGTCTCTGTAAACCAATAGGAGTAGAACGTGGACAGATCGATTGAAGGCCGGAAGTGATTGACAACCATTTAGGAAGATGGGCAACCAGAGTTCAAATGCTTCTCTTCAAACCATGTGTAGTGCATTAGGTGCTCTAGAAGTGGTGTTCTCTAAATTGGGGAGATCAAACATAAACCTAGGGCACATTTAGCCTAGCATGTCAACTGGGCCTGCAGGGGCTGATGGGATTCCCCATTTTAATTCCCTTTCTAGTGTGCTTCCAATTAAGCGTGTTGGACTATCACCTGGTGTTGTGTGATTTTTAACTTTGTACACCCCAGTCCAACACCGGCATCTCCAAATCATGACCATCCTTGGTCTCCTCCATTGCCACAACAAACCAAACTGTAAAATGGAGGAACAGCGACTCATCTTCCGCTTGCCCGCTTGGGCAGCCTACAGCCTGAAGGACCCAACATTGAATTCTCCAATTTCAAATAATCTCCCTCCCATCCCACAACTTCTTTTCCAGCCCCACCAACTCATTTCCATTGCTGCCTGCCACCATTCCTCCCACTGACCAACCAGGTCGTACCTGCTACCTGCCTTCACCTATCCCCACTTCACCATCCTCCTCCCCACCACCCCCTTTATCTGCAGCTCCCCCTGTACCCATCCCCAGTCCTAAAGAAGGAATACACCCGAAACATCGACTTCTCCACCTCCTGATGCTGCCTAGTTTGCTGTGTTCTTCCAGCCTGTCTATTTTGGATTCCAGCATCTGCTGTGTTTTTTTATTCTCTCCAACCAGAGTTGGCAACCTGGTATGGCAAGTTGTTCAGTTATCTTGTAGAATATTTATAAAGTGCTGGCATTTTTTTCAATGACATTTTATGCTTAATTTTCCTTCAGAAAGTAACTCTTTGTTTCATTGACAATGTTTACCTGTTCCCACTATCTTATTATGTTAGATATGGGCCTGGCTATTGGCAGGTAACCAATTAGCGGAAGGGGGCATCCTAACCTCACTGCCAGCTTCTCATTCCTGGCTGCACATCCCCTGCCACTGCAAGATGTGCAAAACCTATGCTCACACCACCCCCCTCACCTCCAGCCAAGGCCCTAAAGGATCCTTCCACATCCAAAAGAAATGTACCTCTCCTTCCACACATGTTATCCACTGTACACATGTGGTATCCTCTACCCTGGGGAGACGGAACGCCAAGTTGCAGATCATTTCTGAGAACATCTCTGGGACACCTGCACTAACCAACTCCACCGCCATGTGGCTATACACTTTAACTCCCTCTCCCACTCCGCCAAGGACATGCAGGTCCTAGGCCTCCTCCGTCACCAAACCCTAACCATCCAATGCCTGAAGAAAGAATACCTCCTCTTCCACCATGGGACCCTCCAACCACATGGGATTAATGTGGATTTCACCAGTTTCCTATTTCCCCTGTTTCCCATTTCCCCTTCCCTCACCTTATCCCAATCCCAACCATCAAAATTGGCACCACACTCTAGAACGGTCCTCCCTGTCTACCTTCCTTCCCACCTATCTGCTTCACCGTCCTCTCCAACCTATCACATTCACCCTCACCTTCATCTACCTATCGCATTCCCAGCTGCCTACCTCCCCAGGTTCACCTCCTTTCCATTTATCTCTCAGCTCCCTTGGCCCACAAGCCTCATTCCTGAGGGCTTATGCCCGAAATGTCGATTCTTCCGCTCCTTGGATGCTGCCTGACCAGCTGTGCATTTCCAGCACCACACTCTTCAACTCTGATGTTCAGCATCTGCAGTCCTCGCATTCTCCCTGCACATCCCACCTGTATGTCCTTGGAGAGGGAGCATTCGGTGCTCACTGTACGCTTTGGATGTTGATTTGATTTGATTTATCGTAGTCACATGTACCTAATCATAGAATCCCTACAGTGTGGAAACAGGCCATTTGTCCCAACAAGTCCACACCAACCCTCTAAAGAGTATCCCACCCAGACCCATTCCCTTATCTTATTACTAGTGCACCTAACCTACACATCCCTGAACACTATGGACAATTTAGCATGGCCAATTCACCTAACCTGCTCAGCCTTGGACTGTGGCAGGAAACCAGAGCACCTGGAGGAAACCCATGCAGACACAGGGAGAATGTGCAAACTCCACACAGACAGTGAAAAGTTTTGATTTGCGAGCAGTACAGGAAAGTCATAGCAAACAAGAACATACGGGTCGTAGGGTGTTTGATCAGAGCTGAAAATGTGTTACTGGAAAAGCGCAGCAGGTCAGGCAGCATCCAAGGAGCAGGAGAATCGACGTTTCGGGCATAAGCCCTTCTTCAGGATTCCGCAGGAAGTGTACAATGCAAGATCAACATTAATTGAAGTTAGAGACTCCATTCGTCACTCTAATAACAGCAGGGAAGAAGCTGTTCTTGAACCTGTTGGTGTGTGTGTTGAAGGTTCTGTATTTTCTGCCCGATGGAAGAGACGTTACTGGGTTCTGTGGCCAGTAGGCACTGCCAGTGCTGGTGTACATATATATTTTCCATTACCTGTGTATTACACAGGTTGGATGAACATTGGAAGGCAATCTCGTTGTACGTTTGCTTGCTGAGCTGCGAGATTTGTTCTCAGACGTTTCGTCACCATGCTCAGTACTATCATCAGTGAGCCTCCGATGAAGCGCTGGTGTTCTGACCCACGTGCTATTGGTGTGTCTTGGTCTGTTGTGGTGGGTGATAACACTTCCAGTTCTTTTGCTGAGAGATTGGTAAATGGGGTCCAAATCGATGTGTTTGTTAATGGAGTTCCAGTTTGAATGCCAGGCCTCTAGGAATTCCCGTGCGTGTCTTTGTTTAGCCTGTCCCAGGATGGATGTACGGTCCCACTCGAACTAGTGTCCCTCTTTGTCTGTGTGTGTGGATACTAGTGATAGTTGATCATATCTTTTGGTGGCTAGTTGGTGCTCATGTATCCTGGTGGCTAGTTTCCTGCCCGTCTGTCCAATGTAATATTTGTTCAGGGTATTTTGTATATGGTGTTCTGCTGGTTGTTGGTATGGGGTCCTTTAAATTCATCAGGAGCTGTTTCAGTGTGGGGGTAGCTTTGTGGGCTACCATGATGCCTAGGGGCCGGAGTAATCTGGTTGTCATCTCCGAGATGCCTTTAATGTATGGCAAGATGGCAGAGTCTCTGGGCGTGTGGTGTCTTCTTATTTTGGTCTGTTGTGCAGGAATCAGCAGACTGCACTTATCGAGTACCCGTTGTTCCAGAATACATTGTATAGGTGTTTTTCCTCTGCTCCGCGTACTCCCTGGGTGCTGCTGTGTGTTGTGGCTTATTTAAATGTGTCCTGATGCAGCTCCCTTTGTGGGTGTTGGGATGATTGCTCCTGTAGTTGAGTATCTAATCAGTGTGTATGGCTTTCCTGGGTATGCTGAAAACAATATAAAATAGATGGTACAATTCTAAAGGGGTGCAGGAGTAGAGGGACCTGGGCAGAGATATATGTGCACAAATCTTTAAAAGCGATCTGTCAGGTGGAAATTCTGGAGAGCAATAAGGAAAGGATATAGTGTTCTCCTGCTCTATTAATAAAGGCATAGTGCAAGGGGGTGGTATTGAACTTGTACAAGACATTTAACACACTTCAGTTCGAGTATTGTGTAATGTTCTAGGCGTTATATTATCGGATGAATGCGAACACATTGGAGAGAATAAAGATGCAGTTTACAAGTATTTTTTTTTAATTCATTCACAGGATGAGGGCATCACTGGCTTGGCTGGCATTTATTACCATCCCTAAAGGGCAATTAAGTGTCAACCACATTGGCTGTGGGTCTGGAGTCACGTGAGGACAGTTTCCTTCCCGAAAGGACATTAGTGAACCAGATGGGTTTTTCCCAGCAATTGGCAGTGGATAATGGTCATCATTAGACTCTTAAATCCAGATTTTTTAAAAATCTAATTCAAATTCCACCATCTCCTGTGGCAGGGTTCAAACTGGAGTCCCCAGAACGTTATCCGGGTCTCTGGCTTAACAGAGTTGATGGAGCACGGCCCTGGAAATGGCACAGCATGTCAGGCAGCATCTGAGGAGCGAGAGTGTCAACGTTTCGGGCAGGACCCTTCTTCACATCCTCCAACCTCCTCTATTGTATCCAGTGCTCTCGCTGTGGTCTCCTCAACATCGGAGAGACCAAGCGCAGACTCTCAGAATGGTTCAGGGAACATCTCTGGTCCGTATGCACCAACCAACCCCACCTTCCCATGGCCAACCACTTCAACTCCCCCTATCACTCCCCTCAGGACATGTCCATTCTGGGCCACCTCCAGCATCGACACAAGGCCACCTGCAAACTGGAGAACACTCCATCTTCTACCTCAGGAGCCAACAACCATAGGGCATGAACATTGAATTCAGCGTTTCCAAATCTCTCCCCCCCCCCCCCCCCCCACCCCCCTAGATCCAACCCTCCAACTCTGTTGACCTTCTGACCTAACCTATCTGTCAATCTTCCTTCCTCCTATCCACGCCACCCTTCCCACTGACCTATCAACTACCTTTCCCCTAGCCCCAACCTCCCTTCCCCAGTCCTGAAGAGACCCGCCTGAAACATTGACTCTCTTGCTTCTCGGATGCTGCCTGACCTGCTGTACCTTTTTGAACACCACGCTTCATCAACCCTGATTTAATCGAGCATCTGTAGTCCCCACTATCTCCTAATCTCCGAATTAACAGGCCAGTACTAGTGCCGCTAGGCCATTGCCTCCCCTTAAAATGACCCAAAGGATGAGAACTTCAGTCACGAGGATAGATTGAAATGGACTGTTCTCCTTAGAGAGAAGGCAGAGTAGAGATTTGATAGAGGTTTCGTAATCACGAACAGGCTGAATCAAGTCGATAGGGAGAAACTATTCCTTCTGGTAAAAAGGAACAAAAATGAGAGCACATAGATTAGACGTGATCCACTAAAGCAACAAGGGTAAACTAACGAAAAGTGAGTAGTTAAGATGTGGAATGCGCTGCCTGGAGGTGGAGGTAGGTTGAGGGCATTCAAGAGGGCAATAGATTTTAAAAAGAACATAGAACAGTACAGCACAGAACAGGACCTTTGGCCCACAATGTTGTACCAAGGTTTAATCCTAATGTAAAATATAGTAACTTAACCTACACACACCCTTCAACTCTGCTTTCCATGTGCACGTCCAGCAGTCGCTTAAATGTCCCCAATGACTCTGCTAGAGTAATGAGTAAAAAAGAGTAATGTGCAAAAATATGGGAGGGAAAAAACAGGATATTGGCACTAGGTAATGATGCTCATTTAACAAGCCAGTGCAGCACAGTGGGCTGAATGTCCTCCCCCTCCAACATAACACCTCAAGTTCTAACATATGTCTGCAGGTGGGATTTGAACTCAGGCCTCCAAAAGTACAAAGGTAAGGACATGTACTGCACAGGCTCTTGCTGCACAGTGGTAATCATGATCCCACAAAATGGCATTTTAATTTAAATCACAAAGTTGCTTTTGAGATTTGTGTCTTCGGTTACGACGTCGCTTTTGAGGGTATTCATTAATGATGATTGACAAGTAACTGCCAGGCACATTATTTAGTTGCGTTACAGCCAAGTTTCACGATTGTAGACAGGCAGGAAGCCGGAAGAACTTCAGGGCGCGCTAGCCTTGACGAAGGGTTACACCCAAAACGTTGACTCCTGCACCTCCTGATACTGCCTGACTTGCTGTGTTCTTCCAGTCTCCTGCCCCTCTACTTTGGATTCCAGCCTCTGCAGTTTTATTGTTTCTAACCAAGATTCACAATTGTGTAATGAAACACAATCAGACTTTCTTTAGAGTCATGAAAAGTGGAAAAAAAAAAGACAACTCAAAAAGAGCCCTGAATTTCATCCATTTTATTGTTCTAAAATTTCAAATAATGGATCATTTACATCTCTGTTTTCTGCATTAGTTACATCAACACAAAAAAACAACTCAATTTATAATTCCAAAAATAAGGACAAAAACAATAAGTTTCTCATGAACAGACAGGGCCTTGTGACTCAGGGTCCTCCATTAATATTTGTGGACTTCTGCTATGAAAATTGGTCATGAACGAATGGGATTGGAAAGGAAAGGAAACGGGAATCTCCTGAAATCACTCACTAAACAAATCCGGATGAGTCAATGTCTGACTTGCAAGACAAGCAATGTTTCCCCTCCCCTCTTCTATATCAGCAACGTTAGAAATTGTTTAAAAAAAATTACAATTTTCCTCAGACAACAGAAGCCACAGTCCATCTCCTTGCTTTGCCTGCACTTCCTTTGCAAGATTCGTTTTGGTCCTCAGGACAGAAGTTGGGGGTGAAAGATGACCAGGGTAATTTCCTTGCCCTCATTTAGCAATGATTAAGCCTATGAGCTTTTGTCCAGCTCCAAGCAGGCCGACCTCCAAAGCAACAAGAGTACACCACCTACAGAATGCTACAGGCATTTAACTTACTAATGACAAAGTACTGGAGAGTTTTCATCAGGTCTGGTAAGCATCTGTGGAGACAGAACAGGTCTGTTAAGCACGTGTCAACAGAAACAGACTTAATGTTGAGTCCAGCAGGATTTTTCTTTGGAATTGAAGAGGAGTCATACCAGACTGTTTCTCTGTCCACTGATGCTTCCAGACCTGTGGAGTTTCTCCAGAACTTCATGGTTTTTGTTTTAGAAACTTCAGACTTAAGAATCTGCCATATTTTGCTTTAATGCGAATCAATGGTGGTGGTCGTCCCCAAAGTTCTGAGGGAGAATCTTCCCCTCCCCACTAACCCCCAACTCCATGACTCAGAGTGCCACAGCAGTCCTGCCAGCAAACAGGTTACATTTCTTCACAGGAACAGAGTGTCTGGAAAGACAAACTATGCTTTCACAGTTTCAACAACAGACCTCATCCTGACCTCACCCACTCCGCCAACAAAATAGCTTTGACATCACCAGACTTCAAAATACTACCAGGTTAGACGTGGTTTGCATTTGGCCATTTTAGGACGAATCTTGGACAATGAAAAACTTGGAAGGAATCCAGAGGGAGGTGAAAAAAAAATCTCTCAACAAGAGGGTCCCATAAGAAAGAGTTTGCAAACAGACACCTTGTAACATTTATTCAAACATCTCAGTCGCCACCCACCGCCACCAGCAATACGTCATTTAAATTTCAAAGTGCAATTTTATTTTTGTTTAAACAGTTGATTGGAAAGAGATGTCTTTGAACATTTAAAATGATTGCTTAGAGGAGAGGACGGCGACAATTTCAATAAATAACGAGATGGATTAGCGCACCAAGTATTCCTTGCGTTTGTTAAGTCGGATCTGACAGAAGGAGAATCCTCCCAGCACGATGTAGATTCCAGCCGCAATGAAGCAGTTGTAGCTGACTTGCTCATAGATTCGGTAGATTCTCTGTGGGGCGTCAGTACTGCCAGTGGATCACAAAACCGCAAGGAACCGGTTAGACACAAAACGTCGAGCTCAAATTTTAAACATTGCATGTCCCCTCGTTCTATGGCTTCACGACACTACCCCTCTTTCCATCCCCAAACCTCACCACCCCTCCTCCCATGACACATTTGGCCCCTTTGTGTCCATTCTCAAAGAGATTAACCCCTTTCTGTGAAACTACTTCACCACAGGAATTCAAGTGGGCCATTCAGCCCCTCTAGCCTGCCCCACCTCCCATGGCCAATTTACATAGGGTCATGGGTATGATACATAGAGTCTTAGAGTACAGAAAAAGACCATTCGATCCAATTCATTCATGCCAACTGGTTTTGCCCAAAGTAAACTAAAGTCATTTGCCTGCATTTCTTCCATATGCCTCTAAACCTTTTCCATTCAAGTACCCATCCAGATGAATTTTAAATGTTGTAATTGTACCAGCCTCTACAGCGTCCTCTGGCTGCTCAACACACACACACACACACACGTGAAAAAGCTACCTGTCAGGTCCCTTTTAAATCTTTCCCTTCTCACCTTAAACCTCTGCCTTCTAGTTTTGGACTCTCATAACCTGAAGATTACCGCAACTATTCACCCTATCCAGGCCCCTCATGATTTTATAAACCCGACGTAAGATCACCCTTCAGCCTCCAATGCTCCAGGGGCAAAAAAGTTCCAGCCCATCCCGTCTCTCCTTATACAAGGGTGGCACGGTGGCTCAGTGGTTATCACTGCTGCCTCAGCACCAGGGACCTGGGTTCAATTCCCGCCTCAGGCTGTGGATTTTTCACATTCACCCAGTGTCTGCATGGGTTTCCTCCGGGTACTCTGGTTTCCTCCCACAGTCAAAGTGTGCGCAGGTTAGGTGAATGCTAAATTGTGCCATAGTGTTCAGGGATGTGTAGGTTAAGTGCATTAGTCAGGGGTAAATGTAGAGTAGTCTGGGTCTGGGTGGGATACTCTTCAGAGGGTCAGTGTAGACTTGTTGGGCCAAATGGCCTGTTTCCATACTGTAAGGATTCTACGATCTAACTCAACCCCTCCAGTCCTGGCTTCATCCTTGTAAAATTTTTCTGCACCCTTTCTTGTTTAACAACATCCTACCTGGAGCAGGGTGACCAGAATTATATGCAGTCTTCCAAATATAGCCACTTCACCTACCCATTCTCCCTTCACATTCCTTTGCTGAACTTTCCCTAACATTCATGGCTTTTTAGGAGACTAGGGGCAGACAACAGCATTCCAGACTAGATACCACCCTCTGCAAAGAAATACATTCACCCTCAAACCCAGGTTCCTACCTTAAGATTTCATGTTGACAAAGAATCATACTAGACTCGCAACGTTAACTGTTTCTCAATTCCCAGACCTACTGAGTTTTCACAGTATTGTGTGTGTTTTCAATCATATTCCCAGCATCTGCTGTATCTTGCTTTTATTAGGTTAGGCTCTTTTTGATTTAAACTACCTCCATCAAATGCCGTATTTCCTCTCCATTAAACAAGCCATATTTTTAATCGTTTAAAATCTTTATTTGTTCATTCCTTGATCTTCTAGAGTCAACCCCTCATTGGACCTGTCATTAATCTAACTTCAAAACCCCAGTATCCTTCCATTAAACTTGCACTGAACACTCTCCAGGCCTCTCATCCATTTTGAGTTCAGAATTAACACAATTTCACAAACAAGAATCAACAGCTGCAATCCTACATCGTGTCCTCCACAACCACCGTGTACCTGCATAAGATCCTGTTCACCCATTGACCACTGAACTCATTAACCAGCATTAGCATAAGTAACATCTCATTTCTGATGCTCTCGTCCATTTTTTCACATCCCTCCATGACCCCTCACCCACTCACCATCTCTGCAGTCTTCTCTGGCCTGGAGATCTGTGCTCCTCTAGTTGTGATCAGGAGCCTCCATGGTTTTAAACACCCCATCATCAGCAGCTGAGCCTTTAGCTGCCTCAGTCCTTGGCCTACCTAAACCTCTCCACCTTGAAAGGCTGTCCTACAAACCTACACAGATACTGAAAAGTTGTTTCTCCTTGTGGAAGAGTCTAGGACCAGAGGGCATAATCTCTGAGTAAGGGGTGGCCCAGTTTGGGCAGATTGGAGACAAATTTCTTCTCTCAGGAAGGGAGTCAATCTGCAGAATTCTTTATTATCAAGGTTGAGCCATTATAAATATCATAGAAGCCCTACAGTGCAGATAGAGGCCATTTAAGTCCATCCATTCTGCACTGACCCTCGAAGAGCATCCCATCCTATCCTTGTAATCTCACATTTCCCCATGGCTACCCACCTAGCCTGCACATCTCTGGACACTACTGCAATTTAGTACATCCCTTCTCCATAACCTGCACATCTCCGGACTATGGGAGGAAACCCACACAGACATGGGGAGAACATGTAAACTCCACATAGACAGTCGCCCGAGGCTTGAATTGAATCCGGGTCCCTAGCACTGTGGGGTAGCAGTGCTAACCAATGAGCCACCATGTTGCCCCCATTAAGCTAAGATAGACATTTTTACTCAGTAAGGGAATAAGGCAAAAAAGTGGAGTTATGGATTATTAGATCAGCCATGAATGCTGCAGCAGATTCAGTGGGCTAAGTGGCTTACTCTTGCATATCGATCTTCTAGCACTCAGACCAAGCTCACTTATCCCAATATATCCTTACTAATAACTTTCTTGGAAAGCTGGATTCATACAGCACCTTGAAAAAAAAATCTTAATTTTTATTTACAGATATCTAACTTCTACCCCTTTATTTTAAAATATTGGAATTTGTTCTCAGACATGTTTGGCGAGGTTGGGCGGGCGGGGTTTGGGGAGGTCACTGGCATTTATTGCCTCAAGAAGGTGCTGATAGTGAGCTTATACACCCATTGGTGAGCAGAACACACGCGGCCGGGTTCAACCCGATCACTGGCCGTCCGACTGCACCCTTCATCGCTACCCTCCCCTGAACACACACTCACGTGGTAAAGTCCTCCTCAGTTAAGGGAACATCTTCAATCAGAACAGCCGAGTGGATGTTGAAGAAGATTCCCAGCAGGACCTGGAACATGATGTTGAAGACAGGTTTGAAAACAGAACAGCATCGCCTTTAACCGTCCACCGCACAGAGCACGCCACATAACACTGGAGTCAGAGTCCTCACAAACAGTTTGGCCCATTGAGTCCATGCCAGCCCACTTTAGGTTATTTATTTACGTACTCCTGCTCTTTTCATCACTGGCCCTACCTCTTTATTGCCTGAGACCAAAAGATATAGGAACTGGAGGGTCCTTGAGCCTATCCTGCCATTCAATAGGATCACGGCTGACCTGACGTTCCTCACGTCCACTTTCGCGCTCTTTCTCCATAACCCTTGATTCCCCGGTTGATCAAGAATCTATCTCAGCCTTCAATATACACAAGGACTCCACTCCAACAGCTCTGTGGCAAGGAGTTCCAAAGACTCTCAAATCTTCAGGGAAGAAATTGCTTGCCACTGTCTTAAATTGGCACCCCATTATTCGGAGACCATGGTCTCTGGTCCTAGACTCTCCCAGGAGTGAAACATCCTCTCTGGCAAGACTCTTAAGAATCCAATGTTTCAATGAGATCACCACTCATTCTTCTAAACTCCGATGAGTAAAATCCCAACCTGTTTAACCTTTACTCAAAAGATAATCCATCCATAGCAGGGATCACGGTAGTGAACCTTGAAGTGTCCATCACATTTCCCTTTGAGCTCATGCATCACCACTGCTTGCACACGGAGACAGAGTTCCAGGTCATTTATCATTCAATGCTTAAAAAACAAACCAAACATTCTTCCTCACACTCAATCGTCCTCCTCTAACACCTTTGTCCAAATCCCTCTCCTGCTCAAAATCACAGCCCATTCCAATTTCCTCCATAGTTGTCAAAGAACTTTTGTTCTCTTCTAGTTGTGCTTTTCCCTTCCTTATGACCCCTGGATGTTCCAGTCATGGGCTTCGTGGAAGATGCAGTTTTGGGGAAAATGAACAGCGCCACATGAATATTTCTTTCCCTGGTCAGCAGGTGCAACATTTACATACAGGGATTAGGCAGGTGGAGGATGTTGCTGTCTCATGAAGAAATCTCTCAATAAAAAAAAGGACTCCAGAGCTGAGCTCCCCAAACATTTTCACACCATGATCCCATTTTGAGGTTTGAAAAATTGCTGTGACCCCTTTGGGGAGACCAGACAGAGTGGGGACTGAGGGACCATGCACAGCAGTCAGGCGGCATCCGAGCAGCAAGAGAATCAATGTTTCAGACATAAGCCCTTCATCAGAAAGAAGGCTTATGGGCCACAGGGGCTGAGAGATAAATGGGGAGGGATGGGGAAAGTTGCTGAGAATGTGATAGGTAGACAGAGGTGGGGGTGAAGGTGACAGGTCGGAGAGGAGGGTGGAGCGGATAGGTGGGAAAGAACTTGGACATCTGGAGGTGGCGCCAAGTTGGAAGGCTCGATCTGGGAGGGGAAATGAGGAAACTGGTGAAATTCACATTGTTCCCACGTGGTTGGAGGGTCCCAAGGCAGAAGATGAAGCATTCTTCCTCCAGGGAATGGTAAGGGTTTGGCGGCGGAGGTGGCCCAGGACCTGCATGTCCTTGGGAGAGTGGGAGGGGGAGTTAAAGTGTTCAGCCACAGGGCAGTGGGGTTGGTTGGTGCGGGTGTCCCAGAGATGTTCTCTGAAACGTTCTGAGAGTAGGCATCCTGTGTCCCCAATGTAGTGGAGACCACATCAGGAGCAAAGGACACGGTAAATGACGTATGTGGAAGTGCAGGTAAATCTCTGACGGATGTGGAAGGTTCCTTTGGAGCCTTAGACAGAGGTGAGGGGAGTGATGTGGGCACAGTGATTCTAACTCAGTGACAGCTACTTCTCCCAAATTCCAGCCCATGTGCAATAGAAAGTGGGCCAAGGATAGATTAAGAGTACTTTTTCTAGCCATGCAAACTTGACAGGCTGAACGGCCTTGCTATACCGCATAATTCCACAAACTGACTCAGGGTCCTGATCTCAACTTTGGGATTTCTGGCTTGAGGTGGCAAAGTGACACTGTTGTTGAAAGGAGGCCTAACTAGGTAGGCCTTGAATTAACTGTCAGGATTATTTTAGCACCCGGATTAGAAAGATATGTATTATGTTGAGGTTGTACAGGATGTTGGTGAGGAATACTGTGACCAGATCTTGTCACCCGGCTATAGGAAGGAAATTAAGCAATAGAAGGGTCAGAAAAAAATTTACCAACATGTAGCCGGATTTGGAGGGTTTGAGGTATAAGAAGAGGCTGGGACTTTAAAACTGGAGTGCAGGAGGCTGAGGGATGATCTTAAAGAAGTTTATAAAGTCATGAGGGATACAGATAAGGTGAATGGCAGGTGTCTTTTCCCTAGGGTGGGGGATTACAAGACGAGGGGGCATAGTTTTAAGATGAGAAGAGAAAGATTTAAAAAAGACAGAGGGGGCATTTATTTTAAAACATACACAGTAGTTCGTGTGGGGAATCAACTTCCGGGGAAATGGTGGATGCGAGTACAGTTACCACATTCAAAAGACATTTGGACAAACACACGAATAAGAAATGTTTGGAGGGATATAGGCCAGGAGAAGGCAGGTGGGGGCTAGTTTAGTTTGGGATTATGGCCAGCATGGACTGGTTGGACCAAAGGGTCTGTATCCATTCTGTATGAATCTGTAGGAACGAGGAGCAGGAATAGATCACCTTACTCCTTCAAGCCCCCTTTGCCATTCAATATGATCATGGCCAATTCTCCATCTCAATACCACATTGCAGCTTTCTCCCCATACTCCCAGCTGCCTTTAGAGCCTAAAGAAAACCTTAGCTAAAAAGATGAATAAACAGGGAACTTCAAGCCCACGTGTCTGGCCAAGCTTTCTGATTTTGCTTGCCTCTTCCAGTGTGCCTGTCCAATCCACACAATCCCTCAAGGACCTGTCATCTGGAGGTTGACTGTCTCCTTGGTGACCATATACAGCCACGATGAGGGAGCAGAAATTAAAGAACACAAACTAATGTTACAAAGACAAAGCCTGTCTGGGGAGGGGCTTTGAAAAAAGCATACATTTGACATAATTTGAAACCGACCCAAAATGCTCCTCCCACTACCTTCAGAACAGGTCACCACTAATTGGCGAAAGAACATGGCGTCATAGAACTATACAGCACAGAAACAGACCTTTCAGTCCAACTCATCCATGCTGAGCAGATATCCCAACCTAATCTAGTCCCATTAGCCAGCATCCGGCCCATATCCCTCCAAACCCTTCCTATTCATGTATCCATCCAGATGCCTTTTAAATTGTTGCAATTGTACCAGCCTCCACCACTTCCTCTGGCAGCTCATTCCATACACGCACCACCCTCTGCATGAAAAAGTTGCCCCTTAAATCCCTTTTAAGCATTTCCCCCTCACCCTAAACCTATGACCTCCAGTTCTGGACTCCCCCACCCCAGAAAAGACCTTCTGTTTACCCTATCCATGCCCCTCATGATTTTACAAGCCTCTATAAAGGTCACCCCTCAGCCTCTAATGCTCCAGCGAAAACAGCCCCAGCCTATTCAGCCTCTCCCTATAGCTCAAACTCTCCAACCCTGCCAACATCCTCGCAAATCTTTTCTGAACCCTTTCAAGTTTCACAACATCCTTCCTACAGCAGGGAGACCAGAAAAAAAGTGCCGGATGACACTGGTTATTTACATTTTGTTTGCTTACACTCCTGTGAAGGAAGCAAGACATTTTCCTGTGTCAAAGGTATGTCATAAACAGAATATATTGTTGTTAGACATAGGCATTACTGACTGAACACATCACGTTGAGATCTAGCACAGACTAGTTCATCAGTTTTGTTCCCAGAACCTGGCCTCAACTGGCCAGCTCTGATGAACACCAGTTCAGGATCAGTAAGTGACACTGGGACTAATAATTCCTGTTCACCATTCAACCTCCACAACTAAATCCACACATGTCCTTGCCTCGCTTTGGCATGACATCCTCCACAACCCCAACAGCTTAGCTAATATCGAAGACGGGAATGGAGCATGACTGAGGAGGAATCTCAGCAGTAGTCAGAGGATACAATCCTGCATTGATATATCACTCTTCGTGACATCAGGGTCTGCCAAAGTGGTCACGTCACAATTTTAAAAAAACGCACAATAAGCTAGATCTATTTGACAAAGAGCCACAGAATATGAGTATGCAATGCAAGAACACCTCCCCCACACAGCAAACTGAAAGCACAGAACTAAGCAACAGCTGTCTGTAGATGATACAACGTGCCCTAACAATGGAGATTATCACAAGAGGTAGCATCACAAGTTTATGTGCTAAGCAAGAATGGCACCACAGAATGACAACTTTGCATACTTGTCACTGTGCTCCTGTATTCTGACACGTGAATACACTTGATAGTAAAATCTAATTCTATTTCTACAACTGACCTCCAGAAAAACCTGGATAGCAATGCCCAAGCCTTTGGTATAGATTTACCCAGCATGAGCAGCTAAAATGTTCAACCTGATAATGAAAACTTTAAAATGGAGCTAACAAAGATGCACCCACACACTCTACCCATCTCTTGAGCTCTCAAACTCCTGTCTGTAATAGTACATGACTGTCTCTCCTCTCATACACACACATCTCATTCAATATATTTTCTGCCCTTCACCCATTTCCTCTCATTTATTCCGACTCACTCTATATATATCACTACTATCTGTCCCTCCCCCTCTCCATCACACATATTTCTTTCTATCATTCTGTCCTCCCCAATTTTCATTTTAGCACTCCCGCTCACTTATCTCTAGCACTACCTTTTCTCCCCACACCCTCCCATTTTCTCTCTCTGTCCTTTTCTCCTTCTTCCCCAATAAAACCTGGCTTTCTATTTTCTCTCTCTCACTATACTTTCTCCCACCCCGACATTTTCTCTGTATCAAAACCAACTCTCTCCCTCCCTCCTTCCCTGATTTCTCTCTCACCCTCTCTACCTTCCTTTTCTAGTCCACACACCTTCTGTAGCTTTTCAACACAGCCTCTCACAGTTGACCCTAACCAACCAAAACCCCTCCCCAGCTCCATCACCAGATTCTCACCAAGGGGAGTCCCAGGAATGGAAGTAAGGGGAAACCAGGCCCATTTCAGATGAAGGTGACAGAAGCCTTGCTCCCCTTTAGTCCTTCTGCACCACCACCCCAGTACTGGCAACGATTTAGACTCACCAACATAATCACTCCCCAAATACTGAGGACAATTCCACAAGCTGCCAGCTTAGGGCCACAGCAGAGTAAGGAAGCCATCTCCTCGCTCCCAGGTCCAGCCTCTTCCCGAAGAGAAATGTTACCAGCTCCAGCTGATTGTGAAATGTATCGAACCCGGCACCGTCCACTGACAAATAGGGTTGGTGGACACTGATGGAACAAACACCACAGGGGAAAAAAAGACAAACAAGCAGATGTTTCACAAACATAACTCTACAAATTTCAATATTTCAATTTTATATCAATTTACCTAATAACGGACTGACCTTTCTTTCTAAAATGTTGATGAACTGAGTCTTATCGCCCCTTTCCCTGTCTGCAAAGTGGTTGAGGCGATGTTGGATCACATGATCAAACGAGCTGTCCTGTGATGCTTCTTTGAAACAACGGTGTTGGGTCAACGCTATGAATTTTTTTTAATAATTTTATATATTTTACTCAAATTTTAATATTTGTTACTGTTCACGTTTTGAACAATAACGTTGATCTATAGATCAAAATTCTAGTTTGACCTAGTATGAGCATTTTAATGTATTTCATTTGATCTAACACATCCTCATTAAGGTTTTAGATTGGATTAGATTCCCTCCAGTGTGGAAACAGGCCCTTCGGCCCAACCAGCCCTCTGAGGAGTAACCCACCCAGACCCCTTCCGCTACGTTTACCCCTGACTAATGCACCTAACCTACTAATGCCCTTAACATTTTTGGCAATTTAGCTTGGCACATCTTTGGACTGTGGCAGGAAACTGGAGCACCCAGAGGAAACCCACACAGACGCGGGGAGAATGTGGAATTAAACCCCGGGTCCCTAGTGCTGTGAGACAGCAGTGCTAACCACTGAGCCACCGTGCCCCCTGTCCTGTGAATCAGAATTTTGGGCCTATCTTGTGTGTTTGTTTTTTCTGGTTTCCTTGTCTCTGATTTGTGCGAAATTGACCTGTGCTCGGTCTAAAAAGTGGTCTGGGATTTTCCGCTTGTTAAACCACTCATCCCCTGACTGCACTTGAACAACCAGCCGAAAGCGGCAACGAAAAATAATGTTATGGACAGAGTTTGCAAGCTCAATTCTGTATCCCTTTTGGTGAAGGAGGTGGTAAACAAATATCGCAGAATTACTAATCCTGAGGGCCCAGTTTAATGGTGTGGGGGCACCGGTTTTAAATCCCACCACAGGCTAATGGAATTTAAATTCAATTAATATTTGCTTTATTGATTTCTTGTCACATGTATCTTCTTTCAAAATACTGTGAAAACTGTTGTATTGTGCCCCCACTCTCCAGCCCCATCTTAAAACACAGAAAAATAAACCAAAACATAAATTATAAAAGGTAGAAAAATGACGAGATAAAGACAACCATCTGATGAAGGAGCAGCGCTCCGAAAGCTAGTGCTTCCAATTAAAACTGTTGGATTATAACTTGGTGTTGTGTGATTTTTAAAAGAGATAAAGGAAGTCTCCAACTTTACCGTCCTCCTTGTTAAGTGCTATGTCATGGGACTGGTGGCCAGGCATGAGTCTCCTTCGCCACCCCACTGTTGCTGGAAGGAAACTGGTCACTCTTCGGCATCATCAGCTTTACTGTTGCCACTGAGTCCTCACTGGTCCTCGCCAGTGCAGACACTGTCAGGTACTGCATCAACCCACACCTGACTCTGCTGCCGCTGCTATAAGTCCACTTCGGGCCTCACCTCAATGATGCGGCCGCTGCTGATGTCACTGGGCCCAGTATTGGGTCCAAACTTGCCTCTGCCACCGCTTCCATGAATCTCTACTAGAAGGAGATGTCGCTGAGAACCCAAACTTGCCTCCACTGCAGCAGCCATCAGTCAGTGCTAGGGCTGTCTCGACGATGCAGAAGCCACTGGAATTCGCTTCCAAGGCCACTGCCACAAGTCCACACTTTATCCACGCTATCGGGCCTACTCAAGTCTGCTCTGCTGGGTCCACTTTAGTCCACACTAACAGGTCTACTTGAGTCTGCTCTGCTGGGACCATATTAGTCCACATGAACAGACCTACTCCAGTCTGCTCTGCTGGTTCCATTTTAGTCCACGCAAACAGGCCTACTCGAGTCCACTCTGCTGAGTCCACTTTAGTCCACATGAACAGATCTACTCGAGTCTGCTCTGCTGGGCCCATATTAGTCCACACATGGTGGCACAGTGGTTAGCACTGTTGCCTCACAGCGCCAGAGGCCCAGGTTCAATTCCCGCCTCAGGCGACTGACTGTGTGGAGTTTGCACATTCTCCCCGTGTCTGCATGGGTTTCCTCCGAGTGCTCCGGTTTCCTCCCACAATCCAAAAATGTGCAGGTTAGGTGAATTGGCCATATTAAATTGTCCATAGTGTTAGGTGAAAGAGTAAATGTAGGGGAGTGGGTCTAGGTGGGTTGCACTTCGGCGGGTCAGTGTGGACTTATTGGGCCGAAGGGCCTGTTTCCACGCTGTAAGTAATCTAAAAAAAATCGAATCAAACAGGCCTACTCGAGTCCACTCTGCTGAACCCACTTTAGTCCACGCTAACAGACCTACTCGAGTCTGCTCTGCTGGGCCCACATTAGTTCACGCTAACAGGCCTACTCGAGTCCACTCTGCTGAGCCCACTTTAATCCACGTGAACAGGTCTACTCGAGTCTGCTCTGCTGGGCCCACATTAGTCCACATGAACAGGCCTACTCAAGTCTGCTCTGCTGGGCTCACATTAGTCCACGTGAACAGGCCTACTCGAGTCCACTCTGCTAAGCCCACATTACTCCACACCAACAGGCCTACTTGAGTCCACTCTGCTGGGCCCAATTTACTCCACACTAACAGGCTTACTTGAGACTGCTCTCTGAGCCCACTTTAATCCACATGAACAAGACTACTTGAGTCTGCTCTGCTGGGCCCACTTTAGTTCACGGTAATAGGCCTACCCGAGTCTGCTCTGCTGGGGCCACTTTAGTCCACATGAACAGGCCTACTCAAGTCTGCTCTGCTGGGCCCAATTTACTCCACACTAACAGGCCTACTCGAGTCCACTCTGCTGAGCCCACATTACTCCACGCCAACAGGCCTACTTGAGTCCGCTCTGCTGGGCCCAATTTACTCCAAACTAACAGGCCTACTTGAGACGGCTCTCTGAGCCCACTTTAATCCACATGAACAAGCCTACTTGAGTCTGCTCTGCTGGGCCCACTTTAGTCCATGGTCACAGGCCTATCCAAGTCTGCTCTGCTGGGGCCACTTTAGTCCATGCTAAGAGGCCTACTTACGTCTGCTCTGCTGGGTCCACTCACTGCCACCAACGTGCCAAAACAGCCACGTTCTTTACCAAGTGGTAAATGAAATAAAATAGAAGAGCAAACAAATGAGACAAGAGAGGTAAAAGAAAGAAATATAAAGAAAAGCAAACTGAGTGTCCTTACCCTATTTGGCCCATGCATGACTCCAGAGCCCATCAATGTGGTTGACCTTTTGCCCTGAAATGGTCTAGCAGGCCACTCAGGTGAAGAGGTAACTGGGGATAGGCAAGAAATGGTGACCAGTGACACCTGCATCTTATGAAAGGATATTGTATGTGTATGTTGCATCAAGATCAAAGTGATTTTATATGGTTCAGGATACTCATTTTTTGGCCAAATTAAAACAGTCTGTTGAAGAAACAATAGTATGTTTATTGCGGGTATTTATGTTACCGTGGCCTATGTTACGACACAAACTGTTAGAAATACACTGACTTGAATCTATCCAAGACAATTTCTTTCTTTACTGAGACCAAGTCCCTGTAACATCATCACAGTGGGTGGGGCTTACTGCACTTAATTAAATATTAACCCTTACAGACTCAGACACAGCAAAACAAAGAACAAAACAAAACTGAACAAATTTAAGAATATGATAATAAGCGCTAACATTCTGACAAAGCTACTGAGCATGTAGTGGATCAGTTCGCTCCTTTGGCAAAGCACAGTGACGCCAACAGAGTGGGTTCAATTCCTCTATAGGCTAAGGTTACCATGAAGGACTCTCCTTCTTAACCTCTCCCCTATCTCGTGAAACAGGGGGAACTCTCACATTCAGCCACAACCAGTCGTCACTCTCAAATTAGAGAGCAGCCCTATGGTCTGGTAAGATTATGCTGACTTTGCCCTTTTACTCACCATGTGCATAAGGAGTTGTACCATTATGACTGAACATTCTCTCCATCACTGACGCACAGTGTCGTATGTATACCATCAAGATGCAGTACAGCAACTCTGTAAGACTCCTTCAACAGTACCTTCCAAATCAAGTTCTGTGCATACTCAACAGTTTCCTCATTTCCCCTCCCCCCACCTTATCCCAGATTCAACCTTCCAATTTGGCACCGCTCTCATGACCGGTCCTACCTGTCCATCTTCCTTTCCATCTATTCGCTCCACCCTCCTCTCTGACCTATCACCTTCACCACCACCTACCCCCCCCCCCTTCATCTACCTGGTGCATTCTCAGCTACCTTCCCCCCGAGCCACCCCCTCCCATTTATCTCTCAGCCCCTAGGCTCACGAGACTCATTCCTGATGAAGGACCTTTGCCCAAAACGTTGATTCTCCTGCTCCTTGGATGCTGTCTGACCGGCTGTGCTTTTCCAGCACCACACTCTCAACCAATGTATTGAAGTCCATCTCCAGAAGTCATTGCTGTGTGGGAACCTCAGAGTTCCATGCAGCAGCAGAAAACATGACAGGGAACAAAGATTACAAGATTTAACTTTACACAGTCCTGGCTTCAGCTCAAATGAAATTCTATGTCTACATCTGGGCACCAAATTGTAGAAAGGATGTACGGACATTAGAAAGGGTGCAGAAATGATTTAGAAGGTCATTGAATCCCTACAGTGTGGAAACAGGTTCTTCGGCCAAACAAATCCACACCAACCCTCCAAAGAGTAACCCACCCAGACTCATTCCTCTCCCCTATTATCCTTTATTTACTAATGCACCTAATCTGCATATCCCTGAACACTGTGAGGCAACTTAACATGACCAATTCATCTAACCTGCACATCTTTGGATTGTGGGAGGAAACGGGAGCACCCTGAGGAAACCCACGCAGACACAGGGAGAATGTGCAAATTCCACACAGACAGAAGGAGAGACCAACATATTTCTGAGTCAGGATGGTGTGTTGCTTGGGGGGGAACTTACAGGTGATGGTGTGTCTGCTGCCTTTGTCCTTCTAGTTGGCAGAAGTCATGGGTTTTGAAAATATTGTCAAAGGAGTCTTGGGGAGTTCATCACAGAATCCCTACAGTGTGGAAATGGACTATTTGGCCCAACAAGTCCGCACTGACCCTCCAAAGAGTATCCCATCCAGACCCATTCCCCTATCCTATTACTAATGCACCTAACCTACACATCCCTGAACATTCTGGGAAATTTAGCACAGCCAATCCACCCTAACCTGCATATCTTTGGGTTGTGAGACAAACCCAGAGGAAGCCCACGTGGACACGGGGAGAATGTGTAAACTCCACACAGACAGTCGCCTGGAATCAAATCCAGGTCCATGGCACTGTGAGTTAGCAGTGCTAACCACTGAGCCACTGTGAGTTGCTGCAGTGCATCTTGTACATGGTACATACTGCAGTCACTCTGCATTGGTGGCACAGAAATTGAATGCTGAATCGCTACGACAAAGCTCCCTATGCACATGCTCAGACTTTTTGTCAGAATATTTGAATAATTAACCCTTTATTCTGTACTGTCCAATACATCCTTCCTGTAATGCAGTGGCTAGAATGATACCCAGCACTCCAACTGTGGTCTTATTAATGTCTTAGTTTCATATAACTGGTCAGTGAATGTCTTGTGACACAACGGGTAGTGTTCTTGCCTTTGAGACAGAATGAGTCCCATTCCAGGATCTGATGGTCAAGGGAGGTGTTTTTTTTAACAATCAGCTCATAAATGGAGCAGCACAGTGGTTCAGTGGTTAGCATCGCTGCCTCACAGCGCTAGGGATCCGGGTTCAGTTCCAGCCTCGGGCAACTGTCTGTGTAGAGTTTGCACGTTCTCCCAGTGTCTGCCTAGGTTTCCTCTGGGTGCTCTTGTTTCATCCCACACTCCAAAGATGTGCAGGTTAAGCTAGATTAGCTGTGCTAAATAGTGTTCAGGGATATGTAGGTTAGGTGTATTAGTCAGGGATAAATATAGGATAATAGTGTAGGGGAGTGGGTCGGTGTGGACTTGTTGGGCTGAAGGGTGTTTCCACCCTGTAAGAATTCTATACAATGCCAATGGCGAGTGGGATGGGTTTCTCATCAGCAATGTGACAGAACAGAAATTGAAGCCTCTACCCAAGATGCAAATAAAATTGCATGTTGCCAAGCAACTCAGATCCTGTGAGTGAACTGTACGATGTCGATATCATTCCACTTCCGGACTAACTGTGATTTATCAAAGTTTCCTAAACCTCACATTTCTTGTTATTTCCAAATGCAGGCAAATGGGACTAGTTTGGTTTGGGAATCCCGGTCGGCATGGATGAGTTGGACCGAAGGGCCATTTCCATGCTGCATGACTCTATGACCACCACCTCCAAACCAAAGTAGCTATTCTCCATACAATCTTTGTTGATGTGCTTTGAGAGGCATTTTTAACCTGCCCTTGATCCTCCTCTCCTGCCACACTCCTTCCCTCCTGCTTTCACCCCTCTCCCCCATCTCCAAATTTCATGTCAGAATTCTTCCTTCTATTCTCCTGAGCAGAGGCTCCAATGTCCTCGACCTCCCAGCAGTATAGCTGTGGCAGAGGAGGCTGCTCCAGCCTAGCTGCTCCACACCACTTGTTCTTCCTCTTCTGTTCTTTTTCTTCCTCTAAGTGTTTTTTTTTCATTTCCTTCTTATTTTTTTTCTCTCTTTGATTCCTGGCCTCCGGCAAGTGATTCCCAGCTTCCAGTGAGTGACAATTCCCACCATCTAGTAAGCAACGATTCCCTGCCTTGGGAAACAATTCCCAGCCTCCTGTAGTGACATCCTGGTGTGACATGATGACCCTCCCGGCCTGGTACAGCAGCCTCCTGGTGTGGCATGATGACCCTCCCGGCCTGGAACAGCAGCCTCCTGGTGTGGCATAATGACGTCCTGGCCTGGTACAGCAGCCTCCTGGTGTGGGCATGATGACCACCTGGTCTGGCACAGCAGCCTCCTGGTGTGGTGCTGTTACCTCCCAGCCTGGCACAGCAGCCTCCTGGTGTGGTGTAGTGACCTCCCAGCCAGGTACAGCAGCCTCCTGGTGTGGTGTAGTGACCTCCCAGCCTGGTGCAGCAGCCTCCTGGTGTGGCATGGTGACCTTCTGACCTGGTACAGCAGCCTCCTGGTGTGGGCATGATGACCACCTGGTCTGGCACAGCAGCTTCCTGGTGTGGTGCTGTTACCTCCCGGCCTGGTACAGCAGCCTCCTGGTGTGGGCATGATGACCACCTGGTCTGGCACAGCAGCCTCCTGGTGTGGTGCTGTTACCTCCCAGCCTGGCACAGCAGCCTCCTGGTGTGGTGTAGTGACCTCCCAGCCAGGTACAGTAGCCTCCTGGTGTGGTGTAGTGACCTCCCAACCAGGTACAGTAGCCTCCTGGTGTGGTGTAGTGACCTCCCAGCCTGGTGCAGCAGTCTCCTGGTGTGGCCTGGTGACCTTCTGACCTGGTACAGCAGCCTCCTGGCATGGTGACCTCCCAGCCTGGTACAGCCTGGCGTGTTGCCGGTGGGGTGTAGAGCTATGACCAGGCACTGATGGGAAGTTAGGTGCCAGTGTAGTCTGCTATACTGAACTTTTATTTCTGTGGTGCTGGATATTTTATTTCTGTACTGTCTAAAACCTTGTAACGAAATGATCTGCACCTAGGTACTTTTGTAACTAAGTCCGTGCTGTAATTGGTGACGTATAAACTGTAGTCATTGAGTGTTTGTGACAAGACAGGCTTTTCTATTCCATTCTATTCAGAGGACGGAAAGGGGGGTAAATGGCAGGCTGTTAATGGTGGCTTGGGGAAGTGGAGGTAAGGGACTTTGCTGCCTGTGGGTTCAGTTGCAACTAAAACAGCCCAAGCTTCTCCCTGGCACCCAAGGAAGGGATAAGGGGAGGTGACACTGAATGTCCAGACTACAATAAAACCACCAACAATACCCTGAGGTGCACATCACCACAGCCACTGCAGGTAACGAGCACTTTCCATTCTAGAGAACACCCTCAGGTTCTGTAGAGAGACTCGCACCATAAACTGGGAGGCTTTGCTGAGTGCTTGGTATCGCTGCCTACTGCAACTACCTCTATTCCTGGATTGATTTATTGGCAATGCATTCATCCCTGTGATCTACCGCCTTCCTTTGCCAGTTGGAAAGCAAAAACAGAACTCCTTACCCAATGTTTGATTGTCAGTCAAGTATCATTTTATTCCAAGTTTTGAATCATTTTATGCATAGTAAAGTATTAAAAGAAAATGACAAACACAAGAGCTTTCTTTAATACCAATATCACCCCAGGGTCGCATAGGGCAGTGTCCTGGAAATTAATTGTCAATGTCTGGAGATTCCACACCAATCCTGGAGGATAGTTCCCCACAGAGCAGGAGGGGTTGTGCTGGGAAGTGAAATTCCTCCATCCAGCCTTCTCCCGAGGGTGTATAATATTCTATTTGATGGTGGCTCGATTCTGATCAGTCCTGGTCGAATTGCAAAGGAGCTGTAAGTGAAGACTCAGATGCTGATGCTGTTCTCGATGTTGGACGGTTGCAGGTACTCGTATGACAGAAGCAATCCTTTGTTACGCTCCAGAATTCGCTTCTCAATCTGCGCCAGATCTTTCTGAAACTCTGCGATGATTTGCTTGGCCGTTTCCTCTGTAAAGTATTCCTCATCAAAAGAGCCTAGTAATATCTGAAATAAATATTATTTTATTTAGAAAAATGCGAATCGTGCGAGAGTCATTTGTAAGACAACTCCTCTTCACTTTCACTTGTCCAACCATTGTGTGTGAGAGAGAGCATGTGCGTGCGCGTGTGTGTGAGAGACAGAAAGAGACAAAGAGTGCGTATGAGAGTGTGTGCTAGTATGTTTCTATGTGAAAGAGTGTGTATTTCTGTGTAACTGTGTGTGTATTTGTGAGAGTGTGTGTGACTGTGAGTGAGTGTGTAAGAGCAAATATATGTGTTTGAATGTGTACATGTGAGAGAATGCACGTATATGTATGTGTGTGAGTGTGTGTATCTCTGAGTATATCTGTGTGTATGTAAGGTTGTATATGTCTGTGTAAGAATGTGTTTGTATGTGTGCATGCCTGTATGTGTATCTTTGCGTGTGTTAGTATCTGCATGTGTGTTAGTATGTGTCTGTGTGTGCGTCTGTGCATGTATGTTAGTTTCTGTGTGCCTGTTAGCATCTGTATGTGTGAATGTTAGTATTTGTATGTGTGTATGTCTCTACCTGTATATGTCTGTGTGGGTGTGTGCATGTGCACCTGTGTGTTAATTAGTCTGTGTGTGTGTGTCTGTGTCTGTGAGTATCTGTATGTGTGTGTGTGTCTGATGCAGGCAGCATACATCCACACAACACTCCTGTGACTGTTTACATTAAGAGACCTCACTTTCAGGAGGACTGATCACTGGCTCACCTTGTTGGGAAGTGGTCTGCCCAGGTGCCAGGTGAATGCCATCTGCACAGCAGACTGACTCATGTCTGGCAAAGTTTCCATGAGGTTCTCAATCAAAATGTTGTCCTTTCTGACTGGGGGAGGTTGTCTCATTGTACAGGGGCTGTTTGGTACCCAACACGACCAATCATACTGCCAAGAGAAGGAGGTCAAAGATCAAGGGTCATAGAGAAAAGTACATGCATCAATAGATATGGTTTGTTTGCCCAGAATGATGAAAGATTTTGGTATTAGGAGTGGAAATGCTGTTTCCTTACGTTGGTGAATCAGTAACAAGGGGAATATCAGTTTAACTTGAACAGAGATGGGTTAGTTCTCAGAGAGTTCTTACACTTTTCAGATATGAAATGCCTGGCCGGGTTCGGAAGTAGAATCCTGAGTCGGCCACTTTCAGAGAGCAAGCACAGGCTGGATGGGCCAAAGCACCTCCCTCTGCGTTGTAACTTTCGCTGGTTCTGTACCAGCAGCAAGGAAGGACGTCAGGACACAGCATTAGCAAAAGTCCCCTCGTCTCTTTGCCTCCCATCCCACCTGACCTCACCCACTTTCAATAAAGAACAGGATGTACATTTATGTATCCCTTTTCACAGCCACCGGATGTCTGAAAGTAGTCCACAGCCAATCAAGTAGATTTTGTTCTGAAGAGTAGCCAATGCTGCAATATAGGAAAGGCAACATCCAAGATGTGTGCAGCAAGGTCCCAGACACAGCATCACAGTAATGGTGTCTATTTGTGACATTGACTGTGGGATGGATGTTGACCCAGTACACGGGGAGAACCTCCCTGTTCTCCTTCAAAACAGTGGCTGCTGGATTTTCTCTACCCACTCAAGTAGGCAGCTGGGGCCTTGGGTTAACATGTCATCTGAAAGGCAGCCCTTTTGGATAGTGCTGTACTCCCCCAGAGTATGACACAGAGGGCCCAAGCCCAAGAGTGGGATTTGAGTGTGCAACAGGGTGGCACGGTGGTTCGGTTCCAGCCTCGGGCGACTGTGTGGAGTTTGTACATTCTCCCAGTGTCTGCGTGGGTTTCCTCTGGGTGCTCAGGTTTCTTCCCACAATCAAAAGATGTGCAAGTTAGGGGGGAATTGGCCATGCTATAATGAACGCAGTGTCCGGGGATGTTCAGGCTAGGTGTGTTAGCCATGGGAAATAGGCGGCCATGGGGATTGGTTAGGATGCTCTTTGGAGGGCTGACTCAGACTCAATGGGCTGAATGGTCTCTTTCAGTAATGTAGGGATTCCAATATTGTGCAGAGACTTGTGTGCTGCCCAGTGAGCCGTAACTGACATGACCTAACTCTAGATTCTTACCCACGCCCACAACCTTCCCTGGTCAGTACCCACACCCTAACTCACGTGCTCCACACTCATCCCACTTGGGTCAACTTGACAGTGAGAGTTGAATGAAACAAAGATGGCGGCGAGTCCTTACCTGCCCATTATTTACTGCAGCATGTTGAGCAGAGCAGGTGAAGATCACCATGGTGAGGAACTTGCACATCTCTTCTCGGGTGCGAAGGGCTGACAGGATTCCTGAAAGGACCCCATGAAAAGTTCAATTAGTCTAACAGAACATGAAGTCAGAGTAGAGGAGACACAAGGGTTTCACTTAAGGTATGCCACTGTTGCAAAGGCCCTTTGTTTTGCTTTCCTTGGTCAATTGGAAGGTAGGGGGCTGGTTAGTTCAGTTGGCTGGTTTATGATCTGGTGTAACACCAACAGATCAGGGTTCCTCCCTTGTACCAGTTGAGGTCACCATGAAAGCGGTGCGGGCCTCAACTTCACCTGAAGTGTGGTAGACCCTCGGATCGAATGAAAGATTATTCTCTGGGACTGCAACATTATTTGCTTTCATGGAGAGTGGAAGCAAGTCATTTTACCCAACTCTTTTTTGCAAACTTCCCGTCAGCCACGCTATCAACACACCCGCCCCTTCCCCCCTCCTTTGTGGACATATCCAGCTCCCCTTTGAATATACCTTTGCTATTTGTCTCAACCACTCATTTCGGTACCAAACGTTACTGTCTGGATTAAGCAATTTCCTTAGTTTCCCTTCAGACATGGGTTGGTGTGTGCTCAAAGAAGGACCTGTGCTCAAAACACCCACCCCATGATTTTCTACCTTCCTTCAAGGCCTCCAAGGTCTGCTCCAATTTTGGTCTGCTTCACTTCACTATTAGCAGCCACGTCTACAGCTGCCTGGTCCCTAAGCTTGGTGATTCCCTGCTACACTGTCTACAGCTGCCTGGTCCCTAAGCTTGGTGATTCCCTGCTACACTGTCTACAGCTGCCTGGTCCCTAAGCTTGGTGATTCCCTACTACACTGTCTACAGTTCTCCCTTTCTTCCTTAAAAATGTTCCTGAAGACTCACCTCGTTGACCAAGCTGTCAAACACCTCTCCTTTATAACTCATTATGTAGACGTGCCGGTGTTGGACTGGGGTGGACCAAGTTAAAAATCCCACAACACCAGGTTAGAGTCCAACAGATTTATTTGGAAGCACTAGCTTTCGGAGCGACGCTCCTTCATCAGGTGGTTGTAGTGTGTGTGATGATCTTGTACTCCTGATGAAGGAGCAGCGCTCCAAAAGCTAATGCTTCCAAATAAGCCTGTTGGACTATAACCTGGTGTTGTGGCATTTTTAACTTTATAGCTCATTGTGTGTCTTGGAGTCAAGTTTGGTTTTAATGATGCTCCTGGTGCAAGGGATGGTTTAATATATATTTTTCTGCATCTTCAAGTGCAATGTTTTTCACTTTGGGGGTTTGTGGGGAGTTGGTGGAATTATTTCTCAAATTGATTGTCAGCTTGTTGAACTGAGTCCTAAACACTCAACCTGTGGGCAGTGGGCACATTGTGAGTCTTGAACCAGATGTTTCTTACTTGGACCCAACCAGGACAACCAGTACCTACAACAAACCCGAAGCCTCCAGCAACAGACCTCCCTCCGGATCCTCCTCTCCACGCTTGCAGCCATGTGCCGCTACCTACATTCCCTGCAACTCTACCTACCCCCAGCTCAGGACAACACTCTCACAGACCTGCAAAGGCCCACTCCACCAAGGATATGCAGGTCTTTGGACTCCTCCATCGCCAGACCACAACAACACGACGGTTGGAGGAAGAGCGCCTCATCTTCCGCCTAGGAACCCTCCAACCACAAGGGATGAACTCGGATTTCACCAGTTTCCTCATTTCCCCTCCCCCCACCTTGTCTCAGTCAAAACCATCGAACTCAGCACTGCCTTCCTAACCTGCAATCTTCTTCCTGACCTCTCCGCCCCCACCCCAGTCTGACCTATCACCCTCACCTTGACCTCTTTCCACCTATCACATTTCCAACACCCCTCCCCTAAGTCCCTCCTCCCTACCTTTTATCTTAGCCTGCTGGACAAACGTTCCTCATTCCTGAAGAAGGGCTTATGCGCGAAACATCGATTCTCCTGTTCCCTGGATGCTGCCTGACCTGCTGCGCTTTTCCAGCAACACATTTTCAGCGTTTCTTACCGAGGACCAGGAACATGACCCATTTCTCCACAAGACCTCAGTGTGAGATATTAAAGGTGCTATAGAAATGTGAATTGATTGCTTGTATTATTAGATTAACAGAAGTTTTTATTATTCAGTGGAAGTCCTTTACAAACAAGGTTCATATAGCAAGAGGAGAAAGTGAGGTCTGCAGATGCTGGAGATCAAAGTTGAAACTTTATTGCTGGAACAGCACAGCAGGTCAGGCAGCATCCAGGGAACAGGAGATTCGACGTTTCGGGCACAGGCCCTTCTTCAGGAAACTGAAGAAGGGCCTGTGCCCGAAACGTCGAATCTCCTGTTCCCTGGATGCTGCCTGACCTGCTGTGCTGTTCCAGCAATAAAGTTTCAACTCATATAGCAAGAACTCACTTTAGCAGAGGGGATCTCATGGCTCCCAAAGGAGGAAAATCTTTATCTAAATCTCCATTTTGCTCCTTGAACTGAGGTGTTTTCTTGTCAATGTGGTCCACGTTTAATTGGTGCAGCTAGAATTCAATCTTACTGTAACTGGGCGACCACAGCTATAAGGTGGTCCATAGAGTTAGGGGGTCATACAGCCCAACTCATCCATGCCGACAAAGTTACCCAAACTAACCCAGTCCAGCTCCAACCCAGCCCAGCTCTAACATGGTTTCAATTTTTGGAACCCAACTTCGAAATTATAATGAACTTCCACTGTATTTGGCAACGTCAATCTTTTTGAAATTGTCCTGTTTAGTCTGGGAGACTGATATTCAAACATCCACCATGCCCACGACAGAGCTGAGGACAAATCTCCCACACGCCAATGGTTGCACACGCCTTATCCACCTTCCATCATCATCATCACCTGAATAGTATTCTTAAGATAGGAGCAAAACGGGTGACCGTGCACAGATTGTTCAGCCACAATTAACTCCGTAAACAAACAGGCATCACCTGGAATAGTAAACGTGACAGTTTTCTCTGTTGAGAGTGTGGTGCATGGAAAAGCACAGCAGTCAGGCAGCATCCGAGGAGCAGCAGGATCGACATTTCGGGCATAAGCCTTTCATCAGGAACCTCGACTCTGACATCTGGCATCTGCAGTCCTCACTTTCTCCTGATATTTTTCTCTTCCAATTATCCCCTTGCTAAGATATTCTGGCCACATGAATTGCTTATGGAACTCTCCCAGTTGAACATATTCTAGAGACTAAAATGGAAACCTACTCTAAATGGGCACATTTAACGATTTTGGGGAACTGACAAAACTGTAATGTTCAATGGTTTAATTGATCTGTTTTTGATTGTGTTAAACTGATTAAACCTGGTGTAGCCTGTCAAAGCTAATGTACACAAAAAGCTTCTAAAAAGATGTGAGAAGCCCAAGCTGAGAAACATGTGCAGAAATTCTGAGAGTGCTGTGATATTTTAAAGCACTGCAAATAAATCTCTTGTAGAGTTATACTAGTGTCTTTGCTGCATTGTCCTGAGGTAAATCAGATATTTAAAATGTAAAACAAATCAATGAATTAGAATCTTTACAACGTGGAAACAGGTCATTTTTTCCCTCAAATCCACACTGACTCTCCGAAGACATCCCACCACCTTCCCATCCCTGGACACTATAGCATAACCAATCCACCTAACCTGTAATTTCCTAGACATTATAGCTTGGTCAATCCACCCAAAGCTGCACAGGACTATGGGAGGAAACAGGAGCACCTGGAGGAAACCCACGCAGACACCGGGAGAATGTGCAAACTCCACACAGACAGTCGCCCAAGGCTGGAATCAAACCTGGGTCCCTGGCGCCGGGAGGCAGCAGTGCTAACCACTGAGCCACCGTGCTGCCCCAATACACAACAAAATTTGCAACAAAGATGCTATTACAATCCACACCCTAACTATTCTACAAATCAGACTGATCATAGGATCATAACACTTCTACAATGCAGAAGTAGGCCATTTGGCCCATTGAGTCTATACCAATCCTCTGAAGAGCATCCCATCAAAGCCCAGCCCCCCCACCATTTCCTGCAACCCCATATTTAATATGGCTAATCCACCCAATCTGCACATCCCTGAACACTACAGACAATTTCAGTACGGCCAACCCACCCTAACCTGCACGTCTTTGGACTGTGGGAGGCAACTGGGAGGACCTGGAGGAAACCCACCAGGAGAACAAGAAAACTCCACACAGTTGCCCGAGGCTAGAATCAAGCCCAGGTTCCTGACATCGGGAACAGTGAATGTGTTTTTATCACATATACACAATACTAGAAGATTTTAGCCAGACAGTTACTACCCTTTTAAATTGCATCTCAGATCCAAATTTCAGATTTAAATTCATTATTAACAGAGTAATCATTTCAGTACCATAGACTACTTATTTCCCCATCTTGCTATCTGCTGGTCCACATGGAGCTTTTGTACTTCCTCACTCTATATCCTCTTCCCAATTATTCCTCAAACAGTTGTTTTCAGTTACCAATTCCTGGAAGCTCCTGAAATCCGTCCTGTGCCAGATCTTTAATCCAAGCCTGTAGTTCGGTGTCCTGAAGAACATCCTGGTCAGTTTTGTAGTAGAGCTCTGTAATGCCTTTGACGTATCTGGGGATCAAAATGGGTATTAAATATAGTTTTCTCTTGCTCAGCGTTGGCTCTTTTGAGGGATAGAGGGCCTACCAAGCCCTCCATAGCGAACAAGAGATTTCCTGGAACCTGCAATCATGGATATTGTAATGATTGTAACAAGATCAGCCAGCTGGACCTCATAGAATGAGTGTTCCCTGACTGGGGCTGTTAATCTGGTCCAAGCAGGGAGCCCTGGCTGACAGATACAAACGGGAGTGTCAGAGGTTCCGTTTATTCTGAGAGTTGGCTCTGAGGGAGTTGGATCAGTGTCAAAGGATGACTTGGCGACGGGATACTGGCCTCTGCAGAGTTATAGCGAGTTTTGAGAATTCCTAGAAGCATGGCATTCCAACCGGAGCTCTATCAACAAACATATCGAGTTAGACCCCATCTACCACCCCCTGAGAAAAGGAACTGGAAGTGCCTTCACCACAGGAAATGACACCACCTACCCAAAGAAACCCAAACATATAAATAGAAAGCCGGAATTTTCAGCATTGCTTCACCTGAGGCCCACTGAAGATGTGTGGTGTAAAATTCCAAGCAGTGGAATGTGGTGAAACGGTTAAAAATTATGTCCCAATACATGTGTGAATCTAACCGGAATGGAGGTGTTGCTTAGTCCCGTGTGAATCTTATTACACACCTCCCCGTGTGAATCTTCTTATCTGTATGTAACCAGAATGGAATGTGTTTTTTAGCCTTGCTCTGTTGTTCACATGAATGTTTATATCTGGAAAAGAGTATATCAGCTGGAAAAGTCTCCAGTTCGGTGAGTCTGCTCCGGGGTTACGTTTAACCGCCGAGCGTGGGTTGTTGGCAACCGCTCTACGAGAACTGACGGCTCCCAGTTTTGGTAACATGTAGAGTGAGTATAAGCCAGACCCGTTCTGGCGACGCTGCGGGGAATAAAATGCCCATATTCTAGCAGACTCGCCTCTTGGTCGTTTGTTCTGTGTCAGACTACTCTCCTACGAACCTGACCTTGAGAATTTTTTAAAACATTTGGCGTAGTCGAGCAGGGTCAATCGCAATTGAGGAGAGATTTTGATACTGAACAATGTTTTGGAAAAAGACTAAGAAACCAGAAGAACAAACTGTGGAGGTCCCGACCGTCCCGGGATGGCATGGATGTGGGCATGTACGTGGCAGTTTGTTTGAGAGAGGATCCCAGTCCTGCCGAAGAACCCCTTGCCTGGGGTACAGCGGAGGATGTGGGCATGTAAGCGGAGTTAACAGAATTGAATGGGATTGAACTGAACTGAACTGAGTGGAACTGAAGTGAATCAAATTGAACGGAACAAAATGGAACTGAGCTAAATTGAATTGAAATGGACGGAACTGAATTGAACACAATTGAATTGAACTGAACAGACCTGAAACTGAACTGAAATTAACTGAAACGAATTGAACTGAATTAAGCATAATGTAACACATGTATTGGGCCAAGCAGTGGAATGTGGTGTAAAATTCCAAGCAGTGGAATGTGGTGAAACGGTTAAAAATTATGTCCCAATACATGTGTGAATCTAACCGGAATGGAGGTGTTGCTTAGTCCCGTGTGAATCTTATTACACACCTCCCCGTGTGAATCTTCTTATCTGTATGTAACCAGAATGGAATGTGTTTTTTAGCCTTGCTCTGTTGTTCACATGAATGTTTATATCTGGAAAAGAGTATATCAGCTGGAAAAGTCTCCAGTTCGGTGAGTCTGCTCCGGGGTTACGTTTAACCGCCGAGCGTGGGTTGTTGGCAACCGCTCTACGAGAACTGACGGCTCCCAGTTTTGGTAACATGTAGAGTGAGTATAAGCCAGACCCGTTCTGGCGACGCTGCGGGGAATAAAATGCCCATATTCTAGCAGACTCGCCTCTTGGTCGTTTGTTCTGTGTCAGACTACTCTCCTACGAACCTGACCTTGAGAATTTTTTAAAACAAGATGTTACCTAGTAGGGTCACAAAACGTCTGGAAATGAACCTTACATCAAAAATCTGCAGAGTTATTTCAGCCATTTCAACACGGAATTTAACTACTTGTACAAGTGGCACCCAGTCTTCACATGGTACCACTAGCCAACGAGGTCTCAAAATAAGCTTTTTCTGGATGGCAAAATGTTTTGAAATTTTCTTGGAGGGCGTCTTTCTGATTTTCAGGGGCTGTATTTTGGTTTTCCGGGGCTCTTTTTCCATTCTCACTGACTCATTTCTGAAACTGATTCGGTCACACAGCAACAATACTGTCTGTACTTATGTTGATGAATTAGGCTCAAATAAAGACAGAATAAGAATAACCTATTAATTTCCACATTCATTATTGATACTCCATCACACATGGAGCCACGGTACACAAGGATAACATTAGTTTCCCAGAGAGCACAGTATTTGCCATGGTGCAGGACACAGGCATAGGTTAAGGTCGCTTCTAACACAGAAAGCACATTTTCCATAGACAAGTGAGGGCACAGATGTGTTTCCATCACATATACACAATGTTGGAAGATTTTAACCATGCATTTCCTACTCTTTTAAACTGCATCTCAGAGCCAAATCTCAGATTTAAATTCATAATTAACAGTGTGATTATTACAGTAGCGTGGACTACTTATTTCCCCTTACAATAGCTCTGAGAATCTTGCACTTTCAAGCTGGAGATTCCATATTCAATTGCAAGGCATTCATTACCTGTGCGTTTTCATGGTTTCCTGGCTCCCAGTTAGCTGCTTGTTCTATTGTTAACAGGTTTTAACTGTCCTGTCCTCTTGATAGCTTTCACTCAACTTCTTGCAGGCTCTCTCTCTCTCTCTTTCTCCCTCCACCCATTGCAGCCTCCCTCTTCCTACTTGCAGCCCCTTCCACCCTCACTTTGTAGCCTCTCTCTGCCCTAGCATCCTCCCTGTTTCCCCATTTTCGGCCTCCATCGCCCCACCCTACACTTTGCAGCCTCTTCCTGCCTTCCAACCCCGCCATACTAAATTGCCCCTAGTGTTCCGAGATGTGTAGGCTAAGTGCAAATTTTGGGGAAATATAGAGCAATAGCATTGGGGAATGGGTCTGGGTGGGTTATTCTCTGGAGGGACGGTGTGCATTTGTTGGGCCAAATGGCCTATTTCCACACTGTAGGGATTCTATGATTCTATGACCCCATCTTATCTTGGGATCTGTTCCTTCCCCAGTTGGCCACTTTCAGCTGCCTCCTCTGCACTCCAACATCCCCTGCAAAAAGGCACCAAAACCCCTAATAAAACACACGCCCAATCCCTCCTAGAATCATGGAATCCCTACTGTGGAAACAGCCAGTCAGCCCAACAAATCCACACTGACATTCCAAAGAGTAACCTACTCAAACCCATGCCTCTACATTTACCCCGACTATTGCACCTAACCTACCCATCCCTGAATGCTATGAGCAATTTAGCATGGCCAATTCACCTAATCTGCACATCTTTGGACTGTGGGAGGAAACCAGAGCACCTGGAGGAAACCCACGCAGACACAGGGAGAACGTGCAAACTCCACACAGTCAGTCGCACAAGGCTGGAATCAAACCCAGATCCCTAATGCTGTGAGGTAGCAGTGCTAACCACTGAACCACATTCCTCTTGAGTGATAGCAAAAGGCCACAAACCCTCCCTCTGCCTTGGCAAGCCTCTTACGGCCATCAATTCCTGTCCTGCCTGCTCGTTGTTTCTCTTCTTCTCCTGTGTTGGCTGCTGGTGGGGCGCAGGAGCCTGTGATTGGAGGAGGAATTCCTCATTGATTCCGTCGATCCTACTTACAGGACTGACCTTTCTCTGAATGGTCATCTCTGTGATTGATTCTCGTCCCTTCTTCCCCATATCCTTCACAAGAGGATAGCCAAGAAGGTCCAGTGATCAGACCAGTGATTGATACAGAAGGAGCCTACTCAACCCATTATTTTTCTGACGGCTTGTTTGAAGAACTATCTAACTACTCCTATCTTCTTTTCTGCCTCTGCAGATTATAATCAATATGTTTTTGAATTATATTCTGAAAAACTTGGCTGTAACATTTAGGCTATGTTCTCTAGCTGTTGACTCCACACCCAAAAGAAATAGTTTTTTTCCCCCCTCTATCTACACATCAGTTCCCCCTAATTTATTGTGTTGTAAGAGGTGCCCACAGCTGACACTTGATTCAGCTAGTATCTTCTATGGGTAGAATTCCCCTTTTTGTAATTCTAGTCTAGCTGCTCTTTGTAGAATTGAATGGTGATGGTTTAACCTCTGATACACCTCCAAAACAATGCAGGTACTGGAGGAACAAAAAAGTGTTTACGACATAATCGTAAGATAACAGGTTACATGATGTTAGGACTAGTTTGACTACATTAGCACTAGATTAAGAGATATTGTTACCACCTAATAGATAGTAACTAAACCTATGATAAATGATTGTAGAAGGAAACAGTTGATAAACAACATAGAACAAATTATTAGCAGCACCTCCCAGAGTTAATCATTTATGTAGAGCGATGTAAAGGCTTCATATGAACCCTTTCAGGCCCTATGCCTTATGCAACATCTTGAACGATTAACAAGACTGAGAAGGAGGCAAGATTGCAGTTGCAGTGATGCGCACTTATCAAGAACCTGTGATCGCATTCCGATGTTAAAGTCAGGGAATAAATGTATGGTTCTGGTAATTCAGGATTAAGCAACTTTCTACCTACATCAGCATCAAATCCCTTCACCACCAACACACAGCGGCAGCAGTGGGTAGCATATATAACATGCACTAAAGGATCTCTCTCATGCTCCGTTGAAATTGTCTTGGAGGGCTTCTGTTTGATCTACAGGGACTGTAATTGGGTTCTCCAGGGCCCCTTTTCCATTCTCATTTCCGAAACTGATTCAGTCATATAACAACAATACTGTCCGTATTTATGTTGACAACTGAGGTGTTTGGGCTCATATAGAGGCAGAATAAAAACAAGTTATCGATTTTCTCATTAACTATTGGTACTCCATCATACACAGAGCCATGATACACAATGGAAAGCATTTGTTTCCCAGACACCACAGTATTTACAATGGAACAGGACAACAGGCATAGGTTAAGAACAAAAGTTCTTTTCAAAATAACCAACATTCACTTCTAATACAGAAAGCCGTCAAGGCCACAGCGAATGTGTTTCCATCACATATAGACAATGCTAGAAGATTTTAACCAGGCAGTTATTATCCTTTCAAACTGCATCTCCGATCCAAGTCTCAGATTTCAATGCTTAATTAACAGAGTGATCATTACAATAGCATACGCTACTTATTTCCCCATACACTAATGATTCAAACTCCTCACAGTACTCTGGAACAGGCCTCACCAACATCCTGTACAAGCTCAACACGACATCCCAATTCCTATACTCAATTGTCTTTGAAACGTTCTATTTGCCCCATTCCCCCCACAACCCCCGCATCCTCCATCCACTGTGAATGGACTCCTTGGCACATTCAGCAGAACCTTCCAAACCCACAATCTCGACCATCTAGAAGGACAAGGGCAGCGGATACATGGGAATACCACCCCCTTCGCATTCCCCTCCAAGCAACACCCAATCCTGATCTTTGCAGTACGTTGGCCATTCCTATTTGTTGTTGAATCAAAACCCTTGATAGCCCTGTCCCAAAGGCATTATGGGTGAATCAACACCACGGCATGGGCTGCAACAATTCAAGAAGGCAGCTCATTGCTAACCACTCACATAAGCCTTGTCAGCATACACTTCCCATCAATAAAAGCAAATTAAAGAATCCAACTCCCTGATTCTTCGCAGGAACTTACTTATTAATTGCAAACCAGAGTTGGAGACCATCCTCTTGATAATAGTATTCCTTTAACCCTTCAGTCCCTCGTTCCTTCAGGTTGTCTGGCAGGCACATGGCCTGATAGGTGAACAATTGCATCCCTTTTTGTGCAATGACATCCTGACCAATGCCTCCTGAGGCAACCACCTTGAGAACAGAAATGAACAAAGGTATAGTGTCAGATTCCCTATTCCTGCATTTATATGCACTGGTACAGAGCTTTCCAAACAGGGAGTTGCCACCCCGCTAAAATACTGGGGTTGCAAGCTCTCAGACACCAGTGGTTACCAAGGAGCATAGAGCCATAGAGTCCAAGTGAATAGCCAAGGTCTTTTCCCCAGGGTAGGGTAGTCCAAAACTAGAGGGCAGAGGATTAGGGTGAGAGGGGAAAGATTTAAAAAGGTAACTTTTTCACACAGAGGGTGGTGGGTGTATGGAACAAGCTGCCAGAAGAAGTGGTGAAGGCTGGTACAATTGCAACATTTAAAAGATATTTGAATGGGTACATGAATTGGATGGGTTTATAAACCAGGAAGGGCTTATGCCCGAAACGTCGATTCTCCGGCTCCTCAGATGCTGCCTGACCTGCTGTGCTTCTGCAGCACCACACTCTCAACCCTTGGGTAGTGTTGAAAAACAGACAGACCCAGGGGTTCAGGTACATAATGCTTTGAAATTTGTGTCACAGAGACAGGGTGGTTAAGAAGGCTTTCAGCACGCGCTTGCATTCATTACTCAGTCCTTTTTGAGTATACGAATTGGGACATCATGTTAAGGTTGGACAGGACATTGGCGAGGCCACTTTTAGAGTACTGTGTTTAGTTCTTATTTCTACTGTTATAGAAAGGACATATTAATCTGGTGAGGATTCGGAATAGATTTGCCAGTGTTGGCAGGTAATGAAGGTTTGAGTTACAGAGAAAGGCTGGATAGGCTGGCACTTTTTCACTGGAGCGTAGGAGGTTGAAGGGGTGACCTTATAGAGGTTTATAAAATCATCAGGGATTTAGATAAGGTGAATGGCAGGTGTCTTTTCCCTAGGGTAGGGGATTTCAAGATGAGGGGGCATATTTCTAAGGTGAGAGGAAAAAGATTTTAAAAAGACTGTACAGGACATTGGTGAGGGCTCTGTTGGAATATTGTGTGCAATTCTGGTCTCCTTCCTATCGGAAAGGTGTTGTGAAACTTGAAAGGGTTCAGAAAAGATTTACAAGGATGTTGCCAGGGTTGGAGGATTTGAGCTATACGGAGAGGCTGAACAGGCTGGGACTGTTTACCCTGGAGCGTCGGAGGCTGAGGGGTGACCTTATGAGAGGTTTATAAAATCATGAGGGGCATGGATAATATAAATAGACAAAGTCATTTCCCTGGGGTGGGGGAGTCCAGAACTAGAGGGCATAGGTTTAGGATGAGAGGGGAAAGATATAAAAGAGACCTAAGGGGCAACTTCTTCATGCAGAGGGTGGTATGTGTATGGAATGAGCTGCCAGAGGAACTGGTGGAGGCTGGTACAATTGCAACATTTAAAAGGCATCTGGCTGGGTATATGAACAGGAAGGGTTTGAAGGGATACGGGCCGGGTGCAGCCAGGTGGGACTAGAATAGGTTGGGATATCTGGTCGGCATGGACAGACTGAACCGAAGGGTCTGTCTCCATCCTGTACATCTGTATGACTCTATGACTCTAAGACATGAGGTGTAATTTCTTTTAGAATGGTTCATGTGTGGAATGAACTTCCAGAGGAAGTGGTGGATGCGGGTACAGTTACAATGTTTAAAGACATTTGGATAAGTACATGAATAAGAAATGTTTGGAGGGATATGGGCCAAGTTGAGGCAGGTGGGACTAGTTTAGTTGGGGATTACGTTCGGCATGGACTGGTTGGGCCGAAGGGTCTGTATGCTGTATGACTCTATGCTTAAATGCCTCGTTCAACACGGGGAGGTATGGTGGTGGAGTTGTCATGGTAATTTCTAGTACTCCAGAACATTAGGTTAAATGTTCTCAGGCATGAGTTTGTATCCCATTGTGGCAGATAGTGAAATTTGAATCAAGTTTTGAAAACCTGAATTTAAAAAACAATTCTTGCCTAAATGTCTCAAAAAACCCTTGATAAAATCGTCTGAATCACTGATGCCCTTCAGAGAAAGAAATTTGCTGGCCTTACCCAGTCTGGCCTACATGTCACTCCAGACCCACAGCCAATGTGTCGATCTTAATTGCTCTCTGGGTCATTAGGGGTGAACAATTAATTCTGGCCTAGTCAGACACCCACATCCCATGAGTGTGAAAAACATTTTGAGAAATAAGATCATCTTGAAACTGAAGTTGGAAGATGACAAGGTGCATGGATAACAATTTAACACACGGTGTTCTGTGGAGCAGTTTCCTTACTTCCAAGCCATAATGAATCGTCAAGATGGCAAGGGTCGTGTGCATTGCTGGAGGTCTACAATGATCTTGAGCTTGCCTTCCAACACTCAAAGAGAAAAAGCCATTCTCCTGTCCAACAGAAACATTTGACCTAAGCTTCACTCAATGTCAGTGGTTGAGTTTTTAATCTGAGTCTGTCAAGTGGTTGAGCCCAATAAAAGGTTTATGTTGCTATCGTTGCTAGCATGATTAAAGGGAGATTAAAGGAAGGACCCATTGCACATTTTGAAGAGGAGAAGAGAGAAGGGATGACTCACCCTGGCAATAACACCGTCCTCGCCCAGGAGGTCACTTCTGGCCCGGGTGTTTATCTCCAGTGTGTACCTCGTGTGTGGGGTGAGGAGCTGAAAACAGAGAGAAGACGGCAATAATGTCACAAAGCCAATTTAATCCTCACAGACTTTGCTTCCGACAGCGAGCGCCCCCCTAAGTAGATCCCTGGTCACAGAAGGTTTTGTCGAGTACCGAGAGTGTGTGTCACGGCAATCTCCCACCTTCCCCTTACCTTGAAAATGGGGTGCACGGCAGGCAGCTGTCTCAGGGTGGCAATGCAAAACGTCTCCCCCAGCAAGTGGGTCCCGCACAGGTGGTAGACTATCTGGTGCACCTGGAATTCGGAACTCCGCACCCAAATCTTCGCCAGGAGCCAGACATTCTCGGGATCCGTGGGCAGGAAAATTGGGTTATCGCATCCTGGGACTTGGTGGAGCTGTGAATGTGGAGTTGGTTGAGAAATAAGGACATGTGGCAGGCTGAGCTAGGTTTATATGGCCAATTCCCCCCAAAACTGGCCATTAGGAGCCTTTCTCAACACCACCTGATGTTCCCGATTCATATAACTCTTTCCCCAACCATCAATTCGTACTGTCTCTCTCTTCAGTCCCTTCTACTGTCTTTTCTCACATTCTTTCATTCTCTCTTTCATGTTGCTTGTCTCTCTCTCTCTCCCCCACACCTTTCTAGCTCACTCTTTTCCCTCCATCTCTGATTGTATATCTCTTTCACTTTCTCTCTTCCAGTTTCTTTCTCGCCCTGATTTTTCTGTCATTCTGGATTGCTCAAGTTCTCTCTTCCCCTGCCCCTTTTGTGCATTCTGACCAATGGGAAGATGGCGTTGCAGTGGTAATGTAAGTTGGCATAGTCATTTGGAGATCCAGCTTTCCCTTTGGAGCATTCCACTTCAGAGGGAAGGTTGACTTTGAATTCAATTGTAAATCTAAACTTTTAAAAAAAAAAAATCAATTCACGATTAAAATGCAGATCCAGGGGAGGGTGATCACATCAAACAAAACCAAAAAAATCCCGATGCTGGAAATCTGAACAAACCCCATCTGGTTCACTAAACCCCTTTGGGGAAAGAAATCTCCTTTCCTTACCCATCTGGCCTACAAATGACTCCACACCCACAGCAACATGGTTTTCTCATAGTAGGAAAAAATTACTGCAGATGCTGGACTCTGTACTGAGATAAAAAATTCTGGAAATCACAGCAGGGTCAGATGACCTCCATGGAGAAAGAGACTAGAGAGAGCAAGCTAACGTTTAGGCTCGAGATGGCTCTGATGAAGAGTCGTTTGGACTCGAAGCATTAGCTAGCTCTCTGCACAGATGTTGTCTGACCTGCTGTGATTTCCAACACTTTCCTGTCTTCAGTAGTTTTCTCATAACTGCACTCTAAAATGACTGAGCAAGCCATCAGTCCAAGGACAGAGATGGGTACAAATGCTGACATTGCCAGTGATGCCACACTCCAAAAAAGAATTAAAATGTTCTGCTTAAATTTATCTCTCTTTCCTCTCTTCTGTTTTTCTTCTAGGTCTCCTCATTTGACTATCTGCTCCTTGCTCTCTTGAGCTCTGTCTCTATCCCACTGACCTATACCCTGTCTATCTGTTTTTCTCTTTCTCCATTGTGCGCTCTCTACCTTCCAACCTCAGCCTCTTGCTCTTTTTGCTGTTGTCCAAGTACCTCTCTCTGCTCCTTCTGTCTGATTATCTCAGAGTCTGTTATTTTATTTCTCTCTACCCTTCTCCCTCAACTGCGACGTTGTGAAGGGGAGAGTGGTGGCATCTGTGGAGACACTTCTCTGGAGAAAGATGGGTGAATAATGAACCCCACCCAGTGCTGCCTCCTACCTGGATAGCAATTGGCATCAGCCTGTTCTCGGGATCCTGGTACAGGAGACAAATTGGGGCTGCGATGTACTGTGGGACTCCCTTTATTACATTGGCAGGAACTCCATCCAAGACCTTGTAATCCACAATGTAAATGTTTCCTTTCTGAGAGAAACAATAGTTTTTAGCGATCCTGACACAGATTAGGAATTCAGGCAAACAAGTAACCCACCCATCCTGTCCCTGTCCTGAGATGGGCACAGCGTACAGGAAGCCCTTTATCCAACCCTGTGTGCTGTCCATGACCCTGGAGTGTTTGATGGGGGTGAGCCTATAGGGAGCTTTACTCCGTATCTAACCCCATCCTGTCCCTGTCCTGGAATGGGGGAACAGTATAAAAGAAACTTTACTCTGTACCTAACCCCATCCTGTCCCTGTCCTGGGATAGGGACAGTATAGAGGGAGATTCACTCTGTATTCAACCCTGTGCTGTCTCTGTCCTGGGAGTGTTTAATGGGGACAGTGTAGATGGAGCTTTACGCTGTATCTCACCCTGTGCTAACCCTCCCCTGGAAGTGTTCGATGGGACAGTGTAGGAGGAGCTTTACTCCGTATCCAACCTTGTACTGTCCCTGTCTTGGGCGTGTTTAGTGGGGATAGTTAAGAGGCAGCTTTACCCTTTATCTAGTCCCATGCTGTCCCTGTAGTGCGGCAATTTGATGGGGACAGTGTAGAGGGAGTTTTACTCTATATCTAACCCTACACTGTCTCCATCCTGGGAGTGTTTAATCGGGACAGTGTAGAGGAAGCTTTACTCTGTATCTAACCCTGTGCTGTCCCCGTCCTGAGAGTGTTTAATGGGGATGGTGTAGAAGGAACTTTACTCTGTATCTAACTCCGTCTTTTGCCTGCCTCTGGGAACTGTAGTCACTGTTGACGTTGTAAAAGTCAATGTGTGCATTCAGGCCTGCTCACCTTGATTTCTTCCTCCAGTGTGGAGCCTCCGAGGGATTGGCAGACCATTTCGTTTGTCACCGGAAATTTCTCTGGGATCTCCCTGCACTTCTCGATCATACAAGGGTTGCTTCCGTTCTTAAACTGGTATCCGAAAAACCAGTCCTCCTTCCAGTGTTTCACCACAAAGTCTGGACAGGAAGAGAGTGAGATGGGCGGGGAATAAAGACGTTTGTTAAAATCTCAGGACTCCTTCGAGATGCAGCACACTGCCACTCATTCCACACATGAGCCACTGTCTGTGTAAAAGGTTTGCCTCTCCTGTCTTTTTAAGATCTCTCTCCTCTCACCTTAAAATGTGCCCCTAGTCTTGGAGTCCTCCATCCTCGGGAAAAGGCAACTACCATTAACTCTATCTGTACAACTTATTATTTTATAAACTCCTATAAGGCCACCTTCTACATTCTAGTGAAAATGTCCCAGACTTTCCAGCCTCTCATTTCTAACTCAAACCCATCCATACCCGGCAACATCCTGGTAAATCTCTTCTGAACCCTCTTTGGCTTAATAATGTCCTTCCTAAAACTGGGTGACCAGAACTGGTCACAGTGCTCCAGAAGAGGCCTCACCAAGGTCCTGTACAACCTCGACATGGCTTTGACATAAGCACCACAGAAATTGGGACTTTGAGTTTTGAAACTCTGGGAGATAGGAGGTGGGTGTAATTAAGTCTTGTTTTTAACTGATTAGCAATCCAATGGGGAGGAGAAAGAGTGTGTGAGGTAGTGTGGAGTATGGAATTAGAACAGAGGAGAAAACTGTGGCATTCCAAGAGAGGACTGTAAAAGATCTTACAGAATTCCCAAGCTCAGCCTTTTCCTATTAGTTAATACAGTTCCCAATTATGGTTCGTTGTATTGGTCTATAGGATTCTCAGTATCCAAGTCTTGGCCTTAAACCATAAAATTCCCAATTACTTACTTCCTGTTGCACTCTTAACTCGCCAGAAGATCCTTTGAAAGCTTTCCAGACTGTCCCAGGAGTCTCCAAACATGTTCACAAACTTCTTCAAGAAAAGTTCCCCTATACTGAGCAAATGCGCAATGATTAACTTACTGGGCATGAACACTGATGAAGAGAAACAGAGAGAGAGATGTGCTGTCAATGCTTTTAGTCTTGCACTTATCAGGACAGAATGGCAAGAATACCCAGTCTCAAAGGGAACAATAATTTACGCTGCATGAGAAGAGGGAACTGATTTATAGAGTCATAGCGATGTACAGCATGGAGACAGACCCTTCGGTCCAACCCGTCCATACCAACTAGATATCCCAACCCAATCTAGTCCCACCTGCCAGCACCCGGCCCATATCCCTTCAAACCCTTCCTATTCATATACCCATCCAATTGCCTTTTAAATGTTGCAATTGTACTAGCCTCCACCACTTCCTCTGGCAGCTCATTCCATACACACAGCACCTCTGAGTGAAGAAGTTGCCTCTTAGGTCTCTTTTATATCTTTCCCCTCTCACCCTAAACCTATGCCATCTAGATCTGGATTTCCCCACCCCAGGGAAAAGCCTTTGTCTATTTATCCTATCCATGCCCCTCATGATTTTATAAATCTCATGTTGAATTGACACCTTATGCTGGGTAACAACTGAAAGGACTGCAGATGCTGTAAATCAGAAACAAAAACAAAAATCGCTGGTAAAGCTCAGCAGGTCTGGCAGCATCTGTGGAGAGAAATCAGATTCTGAGTAAGGCTAACTCAACCCGAAATGTTAATTGATGCTGCATGCTTTCCTCTGGGCAACCTCTTGATTTATCATAGTCTGTTTGCCAACCATCGAACGGCCCTTTATGTTCTCAGTCTCCTCCGCTTCCTCTCTTTTTGATTAGCATGGCTATATTTCCTACCTTCTTATCCGTGGGAGCCATTTTGTGATACTCACGCCACATGGAATGAGTGTTTGAAGTCAGAACGTCTATCGTCATCAAATTTGACATCTGGGTGAAGGTCTGTCTCTGTATCAGCCTCAATGCATTTGGTTACCCCTGGTTTCCACAACTTCCACCTGGGACACATGAAGGAAACCGTGACAGCGTGTTCTGTACACATTTACTCCCCTGTTCTGAGTTATCCTGAAGGCCTGGGCAATGGGAGGCTGGTCATCACATCACCCATCCTCGTGTCCAACCCTAAATGAACACGTCCGTGGTGGCTTCAACCACCAAGAATCCCACCCCCATTGAACTGCAACCCGCTCCCCACAACCCCACTGTGATCTGTCAACGTGTCCACTATCTTTCTACACCAGTTGACTCATTGGTGTTGACAAAGCAGAGAAATCTTCGCCCTGGTTTTCATTAGGACATGATAATACAGGCCTCTATGACGGACCGATTGCTGTTACCTGTACAGCGTCTGTCTGTTCTGCAGTTCCTTTTGACGATGGGACTTAAGGTCAGGCACCTTGTCATCGTCACAGGGTCTCTTTGCTGTGAGAACAAAAGAAAAAAGGCTTATTTAAACTACAATGTGAACAGGGACCACGATTAATTTACAAAGAAGCTACTATGCACACGAAAACATGGACTACAATTACTATAGGTAGGGAATACTAGTAATGGGGAGATGATGGCCTAGTGGTATTATAGCTGGACTGTTACTCCAAAGACGCAGGTAATGTTCACGAAGGGGAGGGCCTAGGTTCAAATTCCTCCTCTGCAGATGGCGGAATTTGAGTTAGAAGTCTAATGATGACCATGAATCCATTGTGGATAGTGGGAAAAAACAGTCTGGTTCACTAATGTTCTTTAGGGAGGGGAACTGCCATCCTCACCCGGTCTTAACTGACTCTTAACTGCCCTCAGTATGAATAATAAACGTCCTCATCACTTGAATGAATAAAGAAAAGATAAACATGCACTATACTAATATACACACGAAAACAGAGATTGCAATTCATAATGCACAGCGAACAGTGGTGAGCACAGAGGTCTCACAGCACCAGAGACCCAGGTTCAATCCCAGGCTCAGGCGATTGTATGTGTGGAGTTGGCATATTCTCTCCATGTCTGCATGGGTTTGCTCCGGTTTCCTCCCCAATTCCAAAGATTCATAGGTCAGGTGGATTAGCTATGGGATTTGCAGGGTTATAAGGTGAGACGGGTGGGTCTGGGCAGGATGCTCTTTGGAGGGTAAATGTGGACACAATAGGCTGAATATCCTGCTTCCACACTATGTGGGTTCGATGATATGTGTTCAAAGTGAACCCCAGTACTGGCCAGTACAGGCTGCCCATGCAATGAGGTTGTCCAAATTTACACTTAGGCACATTAAAAAAAAAGTGTCCTTGAAGACAGCGAAGGTGAGTACAGGACGGTTTGTGCAGCCCTTACATTTCACACCTCTGCACGCCGCCCACTCTCTCATCGTCCTCACCTCTACACTCCGCCCACTCTCTCATCGTCCTCACCTCTACACTCCGCCCACTCACTCATCGTCCTCACCTCTACACTCCGCCCACTCTCTCATCGTCCTCACCTCTACACTCCGCCCACTCTCTCATCGTCCTCACCTCTGCACTCCTCCCACCGCCTCATCGTCCTTACCTCTGCACGCCGCCCACTCTCTCATCGTCCTCACCTCTACACTCCGCCCACTCTCTCATCGTCCTCACCTCTACACGCCGCCCACTCTCTCATCGTCCTCACCTCTACACTCCGCCCACTCTCTCATCGTCCTCACCTCTGCACTCCTCCCACCGCCTCAACGTCCTCACCTCTACACTCCGCCCACTCTCTCATCGTCCTCACCTCTGCACTCCTCCCACCGCCTCATCGTCCTCACCTCTGCACTCCGCCCACTCTCTCATCGTCCTCACCTCTGCACTCCTCCCACCGCCTCATCGTCCTCACCTCTACACTCTGCCCACTCTCTCATCGTCCTCACCTCTACACTCCGCCCACTCTCTCATCGTCCTCACCTCTGCACTCCGCCCACTCTCTCATCGTCCTCACCTCTGCACTCCTCCCACCGCCTCATCGTCCTCACCTCTACACTCCGCCCACTCACTCATCGTCCTCACCTCTACACTCCTCCCACCGCCTCATCGTCCTCACCTCTGCAAGCTGCCCACTCTCTCATCGTCCTCACCTCTGCACGCCGCCCACTCTCTCATCGTCCTCACCTCTGCACGCCGCCCACTCTCTCATCGTCCTCACCTCTGCACTCCTCCCACTCTCTCATCGTCCTCACCTCTACACTCCACCCACTCTCTCATCGTCCTCACCTCTACACTCCTCCCACTCTCTCATCGTCCTCACCTCTACACTCCACCCACTCTCTCATCGTCCTCACCTCTACACTCCGCCCACTCTCTCATCGTCCTCACCTCTACACTCCTCCCACTCTCTCATCGTCCTCACCTCTACACTCCACCCACTCTCTCATCGTCCTCACCTCTACACTCCTCCCACTCTCTCATCCTCCTCACCTCTACACTCCTCCAACTCTCTCATCCTCCTCACCTCTACACTCCTCCCACTCTCTCATCCTCCTCACCTCTACACTCCTCCCACTCTCTCATCCTCCTCACCTCTACAGTCCACCCACCGCCTCATCCTCCTCACCTCTACACTCCCTCATCGTCCTCACCTCTACACTCCGCCTACTCTCTCATCGTCCTCACCTCTGCACGCCGCCCACTCTCTCATCGTCCTCACCTCTGCACGCCGCCCACTCTCTCATCGTCCTCACCTCTGCACGCCGCCCACTCTCTCATCGTCCTCACCTCTGCACGCCGCCCACTCTCTCATCGTCCTCACCTCTACACTCCGCCTACTCTCTCATCGTCCTCACCTCTACACTCCTCCCACCGCCTCATCGTCCTCACCTCTGCACGCCGCCCACTCTCTCATCGTCCTCACCTCTGCACGCCGCCCACTCTCTCATCGTCCTCACCTCTGCACGCCGCCCACTCTCTCATCGTCCTCACCTCTACACTCCTCCCACCGCCTCATCGTCCTCACCTCTACACTCCGCCTACTCACTCATCGACCTCACCTCTACACTCCTCCCACCGCCTCATCGTCCTCACCTCTGCACGCCGCCCACTCTCTCATCGTCCTCACCTCTGCACGTCGCCCATTCTCTCATCGTCCTCACCTCTGCACTCCTCCCACCGCCTCATCTCTACACTCCTCCCACCGCCTCATCGTCCTCACCTCTACACTCCGCCCACTCACTCATCGTCCTCACCTCTGCACGCCGCCCACTCTCTCATCGTCCTCACCTCTGCACGCCGCCCACTCTCTCATCGTCCTCACCTCTGCACGCCGCCCACTCTCTCATCGTCCTCACCTCTGCACGCCGCCCACTCTCTCATCGTCCTCACCTCTGCACGCCGCCCACTCTCTCATCGTCCTCACCTCTGCAGGCCGCCCACTCTCTCATCGTCCTCACCTCTGCACGCCGCCCACTCTCTCATCGTCCTCACCTCTGCACGCCGCCCACTCTCTCATCGTCCTCACCTCTACACTCCGCCCACTCACTCATCGTCCTCACCTCTGCACGCCGCCCACTCTCTCATCGTCCTCACCTCTGCACGCCGCCCACTCTCTCATCGTCCTCACCTCTGCACGCCGCCCACTCTCTCATCGTCCTCACCTCTGCACGCCGCCCACTCTCTCATCGTCCTCACCTCTGCACGCCGCCCACTCTCTCATCGTCCTCACCTCTGCACGCCGCCCACTCTCTCATCGTCCTCACCTCTACACTCCGCCCACTCTCTCATCGTCCTCACCTCTACACTCCGCCCACTCACTCATCGTCCTCACCTCTGCACTCCTCCCGCCTCATCGTCCTCACCTCTGCATGCCGCCCACTCCCTCATCGTCCTCACCTCTGCACTCCGCCCACTCCCTCATCGTCCTCACCTCTGCACTCCGCCCACTCCCTCATCGTCCTCACCTCTGCACTCCGCCCACTCCCTCATCGTCCTCACCTCTGCACGCCGCCCACTCTCTCATCGTCCTCACCTCTGCACGCCGCCCACTCTCTCATCGTCCTCACCTCTGCACGCCGCCCACTCTCTCATCGTCCTCACCTCTGCACGCCGCCCACTCTCTCATCGTCCTCACCTCTGCACTCCTCCCACCGCCTCATCGTTCTCACCTCTGCACTCCGCCCACTCTCTCATCGTCCTCACCTCTGCACGCCGCCCACTCCCTCATCGTCCTCACCTCTACACTCCGCCCACTCACTCATCGTCCTCACCTCTGCACTCCTCCCACCGCCTCATCGTTCTCACCTCTGCACTCCGCCCACTCTCTCATCGTCCTCACCTCTGCACGCCGCCCACTCTCTCATCGTCCTCACCTCTGCACGCCGCCCACTCTCTCATCGTCCTCACCTCTGCACTCCTCCCACCGCCTCATCGTTCTCACCTCTGCACTCCGCCCACTCTCTCATCGTCCTCACCTCTGCACGCCGCCCACTCCCTCATCGTCCTCACCTCTGCACTCCGCCCACTCACTCATCGTCCTCACCTCTGCACTCCTCCCACCGCCTCATCGTTCTCACCTCTGCACTCCGCCCACTCTCTCATCGTCCTCACCTCTGCACGCCGCCCACTCCCTCATCGTCCTCACCTCTGCACGCCGCCCACTCTCTCATCGTCCTCACCTCTGCACACCGCCCACTCTCTCATCGTCCTCACCTCTGCACGCCGCCCACTCTCTCATCGTCCTCACCTCTGCACACCGCCCACTCTCTCATCGTCCTCACCTCTACACTCAGCCCACTCACTCATCGTCCTCACCTCTGCACGCCGCCCACTCTCTCATCGTCCTCACCTCTGCACACCGCCCACTCTCTCATCGTCCTCACCTCTGCACTCCGCCCACTCACTCATCGTCCTCACCTCTACACGCCGCCCACTCTCTCATCGTCCTCACCTCTGCACGCCGCCCACTCTCTCATCGTCCTCACCTCTACACTCAGCCCACTCACTCATCGTCCTCACCTCTACACTCGGCCCACTCACTCATCGTCCTCCCCTCTGCACTCCTCCCACCGCCTCATCGTCCTCACCTCTGCACGCCGCCCACTCTCTCATCGTCCTCACCTCTGCACGCCGCCCACTTTCTCATTGTACTCACCTCTGCACTCCGCACACTCCCTCATCGTCCTCAACTCTGCACTCCGCCCACTCCCTCATCGTCCTCACCTCTGCACTCCGCACACTCCCTCATCGTCCTCACCTCTACACTCCGCCCACTCACTCATCGTCCTCACCTCTACACTCCGCCCACTCTCTCATCGTCCTCACCTCTACACTCCGCCCACTCTCTCATCGTCCTCACTTCTGCACTCCTCCCACCGCCTCATCGTCCTCACCTCTGCACGCCGCCCACTCTCTCATCGTCCTCACCTCTGCACGCCGCCCACTTTCTCATTGTCCTCACCTCTGCACTCCGCCCACTCCCTCATCGTCCTCACCTCTGCACTCCGCCCACTCCCTCATCGTCCTCACCTCTGCACTCCGCACACTCCCTCATCGTCCTCACCTCTACACTCCGCCCACTCACTCATCGTCCTCACCTCTACACTCCGCCCACTCCCTCATCGTCCTCACCTCTGCACGCCGCCCACTATCTCATCGTCCTCACCTCTGCACTCCGCCCACTCCCTCATTGTCCTCACCTCTGCACTCCGCCCACTCCCTCATCGTCCTCACCTCTACACTTCTCCCACTCTCTCATCCTCCTCACCTCTACACTGCACCCACCGCCTCATCCTCCTCACCTCTACACTCCCTCATCGTCCTCACCTCTACACTCCGCCTACTCTCTCATCGTCGTCACCTCTACACTCCTCCCACCGCCTCATCGTCCTCACCTCTGCATGCCGCCCACTCTCTCATCGTCCTCACCTCTGCACGCCGCCCACTCTCTCATCGTCCTCACCTCTGCACGCCGCCCACTCTCTCATCGTCCTCACCTCTGCACGCCGCCCACTCTCTCATCGTCCTCACCTCTGCACGCCGCCCACTCTCTCATCGTCCTCACCTCTGCACGCCGCCCACTCTCTCATCGTCCTCACCTCTGCACGCCGCCCACTCTCTCATCGTCCTCACCTCTGCACGCCGCCCACTCTCTCATCGTCCTCACCTCTGCACGCCGCCCACTCTCTCATCGTCCTCACCTCTGCACGCCGCCCACTCTCTCATCGTCCTCACCTCTGCACGCCGCCCACTCTCTCATCGTCCTCACCTCTACACTCCGCCCACTCTCTCATCGTCCTCACCTCTACACTCCGCCCACTCACTCATCGTCCTCACCTCTGCACTCCTCCCGCCTCATCGTCCTCACCTCTGCACGCCGCCCACTTTCTCATCGTCCTCACCTCTGCACGCCGCCCACTCCCTCATCGTCCTCACCTCTGCACTCCGCCCACTCTCTCATCGTCCTCACCTCTGCACTCCGCACACTCCCTCATCGTCCTCACCTCTGCACTCCGCCCACTCCCTCATCGTCCTCACCTCTGCACTCCGCCCACTCCCTCATCGTCCTCACCTCTGCACGCCGCCCACTCTCTCATCGTCCTCACCTCTGCACGCCGCCCACTCTCTCATCGTCATCACCTCTACGCTCCGCCCACTCTCTCATCGTCCTCACCTCTACACTCCGCCCACTCACTCATCGAGCTCACCTCTACACTCCGCCCACTCTCTCATCGTCCTCACCTCTACACTCCGCCCACTCTCTCATCGTCCTCACCTCTGCACTCCTCCCACCGCCTCATCGTCCTCACCTCTGCACGCCGCCCACTCTCTCATCGTCCTCACCTCTACACTCCGCCCACTCTCATCGTCCTCACCTCTACACTCCGCCCACTCTCTCATCGTCCTCAACTCTGCACGCCGCCCACTCTCTCATCGTCCTCACCTCTACACTCCGCCCACTCTCTCATCGTCCTCACCTCTACACTCCGCCCACCGCCTCATCGTCCTCACCTCTACACTCCGCCCACTCTCTCATCGTCCTCACCTCTACACTCCGCCCACTCTCTCATCGTCCTCACCTCTGCACTCCTCCCACCGCCTCAACGTCCTCACCTCTACACTCCGCCCACTCTCTCATCGTCCTCACCTCTGCACTCCTCCCACCGCCTCATCGTCCTCACCTCTGCACTCCGCCCACTCTCTCATCGTCCTCACCTCTGCACTCCTCCCACCGCCTCATCGTCCTCACCTCTACACTCTGCCCACTCTCTCATCGTCCTCACCTCTACACTCCGCCCACTCTCTCATCGTCCTCACCTCTGCACTCCGCCCACTCTCTCATCGTCCTCACCTCTGCACTCCTCCCACCGCCTCATCGTCCTCACCTCTGCACTCCGCCCACTCTCTCATCGTCCTCACCTCTGCACTCCTCCCACCGCCTCATCGTCCTCACCTCTACACTCCGCCCACTCACTCATCGTCCTCACCTCTACACTCCTCCCACCGCCTCATCGTCCTCACCTCTGCAAGCTGCCCACTCTCTCATCGTCCTCACCTCTGCACGCCGCCCACTCTCTCATCGTCCTCACCTCTGCACGCCGCCCACTCTCTCATCGTCCTCACCTCTGCACTCCTCCCACCGCCTCATCTCTACACTCCTCCCGCCGCCTCATCGTCCTCACCTCTACACTCCGCCCACGCACTCATCGTCCTCACCTCTACACTCCGCCCACTCTCTCATCGTCCTCACCTCTACACTCCTCCCACTCTCTCATCGTCCTCACCTCTACACTCCTCCCACTCTCTCATCGTCCTGACCTCTACACCGCCCACTCTCTCATCGTCCTCACCTCTACACTCCGCCCACTCTCTCATCGTCCTCACCTCTACACTCCGCCCACTCTCTCATCGTCCTCACCTCTACACTCCTCCCACTCTCTCATCCTCCTCACCTCTACACTCCTCCCACTCTCTCATCCTCCTCACCTCTACACTCCTCCCACTCTCTCATCCTCCTCACCTCTACACTCCTCCCACTCTCTCATCCTCCTCACCTCTACACTCCTCCCACTCTCTCATCCTCCTCACCTCTACACTCCTCCCACTCTCTCATCCTCCTCACCTCTACACTCCACCCACCGCCTCATCCTCCTCACCTCTACACTCCCTCATCGTCCTCACCTCTACACTCCGCCTACTCTCTCATCGTCCTCACCTCTACACTCCTCCCACCGCCTCATCGTCCTCACCTCTGCACGCCGCCCACTCTCTCATCGTCCTCACCTCTGCACGCCGCCCACTCTCTCATCGTCCTCACCTCTGCACGTCGCCCATTCTCTCATCTTCCTCACCTCTGCACTCCTCCCACCGCCTCATCTCTACACTCCTCCCACCGCCTCATCGTCCTCACCTCTGCACTCCTCCCACCCTCTCATCGTCCTCACCTCTGCACGCCGCCCACTCTCTCATCGTCCTCACCTCTGCACGCCGCCCACTCTCTCATCGTCCTCACCTCTGCACGCCGCCCACTCTCTCATCGTCCTCACCTCTGCACGCCGCCCACTCTCTCATCGTCCTCACCTCTGCACGCCGCCCACTCTCTCATCGTCCTCACCTCTGCACGCCGCCCACTCTCTCATCGTCCTCACCTCTGCACGCCGCCCACTCGCTCATCGTCCTCACCTCTGCACTCCGCCCACTCACTCATCGTCCTCACCTCTGCACTCCTCCCACCCTCTCATCGTCCTCACCTCTGCACGCCGCCCACTCTCTCATCGTCCTCACCTCTGCACGCCGCCCACTCTCTCATCGTCCTCACCTCTGCACGCCGCCCACTCTCTCATCGTCCTCACCTCTGCACGCCGCCCACTCTCTCATCGTCCTCACCTCTGCACGCCGCCCACTCTCTCATCGTCCTCACCTCTGCACGCCGCCCACTCTCTCATCATCCTCACCTCTGCACGCCGCCCACTCTCTCATCGTCCTCACCTCTGCACGCCGCCCACTCTCTCATCGTCCTCACCTCTGCACGCCGCCCACTCTCTCATCGTCCTCACCTCTGCACGCCGCCCACTCTCTCATCGTCCTCACCTCTACACTCCGCCCACTCTCTCATCGTCCTCACCTCTACACTCCGCCCACTCACTCATCGTCCTCACCTCTGCACTCCTCCCGCCTCATCGTCCTCACCTCTGCACGCCGCCCACTCTATCATCGTCCTCACCTCTGCACGCCGCCCACTTTCTCATCGTCCTCACCTCTGCATGCCGCCCACTCCCTCATCGTCCTCACCTCTGCACTCCGCCCACTCCCTCATCGTCCTCACCTCTGCACTCCGCCCACTCCCTCATCGTCCTCACCTCTGCACTCCGCCCACTCCCTCATCGTCCTCACCTCTGCACGCCGCCCACTCTCTCATCGTCCTCACCTCTGCACGCCGCCCACTCTCTCATCGTCCTCACCTCTGCACTCCGCCCACTCTCTCATCGTCCTCACCTCTACACTCCGCCCACTCTCTCATCGTCCTCACCTCTGCACGCCGCCCACTCTCTCATCGTCCTCACCTCTGCACGCCGCCCACTCTCTCATCGTCCTCACCTCTGCACGCCGCCCACTCTCTCATCGTCCTCACCTCTACACTCAGCCCACTCACTCATCGTCCTCACCTCTACACTCCGCCCACTCACTCATCGTCCTCACCTCTGCACTCCTCCCACCGCCTCATCGTCCTCACCTCTGCACGCCGCCCACTCTCTCATCCTCCTCACCTCTACACTCCTCCCACTCTCTCATCCTCCTCACCTCTACACTCCTCCCACTCTCTCATCCTACTCACCTCTACACTCCTCCCACTCTCTCATCCTCCTCACCTCTACACTCCTCCCACTCTCTCATCCTCCTCACCTCTACACTCCTCCCACTCTCTCATCCTCCTCACCTCTACACTCCAACCACCGCCTCATCCTCCTCACCTCTATACTCCCTCATCGTCCTCACCTCTACACTCCGCCTACTCTCTCATCGTCCTCACCTCTACACTCCTCCCACCGCCTCATCGTCCTCACCTCTGCACGCCGCCCACTCTCTCATCGTCCTCACCTCTGCACGCCGCCCACTCTCTCATCGTCCTCACCTCTGCACGTCGCCCATTCTCTCATCGTCCTCACCTCTGCACTCCTCCCACCGCCTCATCTCTACACTCCTCCCACCGCCTCATCGTCCTCACCTCTACACTCCGCCCACTCACTCATCGTCCTCACCTCTGCACTCCTCCCACCCTCTCATCGTCCTCACCTCTGCACGCCGCCCACTCTCTCATCGTCCTCACCTCTGCACGCCGCCCACTCTCTCATCGTCCTCACCTCTGCACGCCGCCCACTCTCTCATCGTCCTCACCTCTGCACGCCGCCCACTCTCTCATCGTCCTCACCTCTGCACGCCGCCCACTCTCTCATCGTCCTCACCTCTGCACGCCGCCCACTCTCTCATCGTCCTCACCTCTGCACGCCGCCCACTCTCTCATCGTCCTCACCTCTGCACGCCGCCCACTCTCTCATCGTCCTCACCTCTGCACGCCGCCCACTCTCTCATCGTCCTCACCTCTGCACGCCGCCCACTCTCTCATCGTCCTCACCTCTGCACGCCGCCCACTCTCTCATCGTCCTCACCTCTGCACGCCGCCCACTCTCTCATCGTCCTCACCTCTGCACGCCGCCCACTCTCTCATCGTCCTCACCTCTGCACGCCGCCCACTCTCTCATCGTCCTCACCTCTGCACGCCGCCCACTCTCTCATCGTCCTCACCTCTGCACGCCGCCCACTCTCTCATCGTCCTCACCTCTACACTCCGCCCACTCTCTCATCGTCCTCACCTCTACACTCCGCCCACTCACTCATCGTCCTCACCTCTGCACTCCTCCCGCCTCATCGTCCTCACCTCTGCACGCCGCCCACTTTCTCATCGTCCTCACCTCTGCACGCCGCCCACTCCCTCATCGTCCTCACCTCTGCACTCCGCCCACTCTCTCATCGTCCTCACCTCTGCACTCCGCACACTCCCTCATCGTCCTCACCTCTGCACTCCGCCCACTCCCTCATCGTCCTCACCTCTGCACTCCGCCCACTCCCTCATCGTCCTCACCTCTGCACGCCGCCCACTCTCTCATCGTCCTCACCTCTGCACGCCGCCCACTCTCTCATCGTCATCACCTCTACGCTCCGCCCACTCTCTCATCGTCCTCACCTCTACACTCCGCCCACTCACTCATCGAGCTCACCTCTACACTCCGCCCACTCTCTCATCGTCCTCACCTCTACACTCCGCCCACTCTCTCATCGTCCTCACCTCTGCACTCCTCCCACCGCCTCATCGTCCTCACCTCTGCACGCCGCCCACTCTCTCATCGTCCTCACCTCTACACTCCGCCCACTCTCTCATCGTCCTCACCTCTACACTCCGCCCACTCTCTCATCGTCCTCAACTCTGCACGCCGCCCACTCTCTCATCGTCCTCACCTCTACACTCCGCCCACTCTCTCATCGTCCTCACCTCTACACTCCGCCCACCGCCTCATCGTCCTCACCTCTACACTCCGCCCACTCTCTCATCGTCCTCACCTCTACACTCCGCCCACTCTCTCATCGTCCTCACCTCTGCACTCCTCCCACCGCCTCAACGTCCTCACCTCTACACTCCGCCCACTCTCTCATCGTCCTCACCTCTGCACTCCTCCCACCGCCTCATCTCTACACTCCTCCCGCCGCCTCATCGTCCTCACCTCTACACTCGGCCCACTCACTCATCGTCCTCACCTCTACACTCCGCCCACTCTCTCATCGTCCTCACCTCTACACTCCTCCCACTCTCTCATCGTCCTCACCTCTACACTCCTCCCACTCTCTCATCGTCCTCACCTCTACACCGCCCACTCTCTCATCGTCCTCACCTCTACACTCCGCCCACTCTCTCATCGTCCTCACCTCTACACTCCGCCCACTCTCTCATCGTCCTCACCTCTACACTCCTCCCACTCTCTCATCCTCCTCACCTCTACACTCCTCCCACTCTCTCATCCTCCTCACCTCTACACTCCTCCCACTCTCTCATCCTCCTCACCTCTACACTCCTCCCACTCTCTCATCCTCCTCACCTCTACACTCCTCCCACTCTCTCATCCTCCTCACCTCTACACTCCTCCCACTCTCTCATCCTCCTCACCTCTACACTCCACCCACCGCCTCATCCTCCTCACCTCTACACTCCCTCATCGTCCTCACCTCTACACTCCGCCTACTCTCTCATCGTCCTCACCTCTGCACGCCGCCCACTCTCTCATCGTCCTCACCTCTACACTCCGCCCACTCTCTCATCGTCCTCACCTCTACACTCCGCCCACTCTCTCATCGTCCTCACCTCTGCACGCCGCCCACTCTCTCATCGTCCTCACCTCTGCACGCCGCCCACTCTCTCATCGTCCTCACCTCTGCACGCCGCCCACTCTCTCATCGTCCTCACCTCTGCACGCCGCCCACTCTCTCATCGTCCTCACCTCTGCACGCCGCCCACTCTCTCATCGTCCTCACCTCTGCACGCCGCCCACTCTCTCATCGTCCTCACCTCTGCACGCCGCCCACTCTCTCATCGTCCTCACCTCTGCACGCCGCCCACTCTCTCATCGTCCTCACCTCTGCACGCCGCCCACTCTCTCATCGTCCTCACCTCTGCACGCCGCCCACTCTCTCATCGTCCTCACCTCTGCACGCCGCCCACTCTCTCATCGTCCTCACCTCTGCACGCCGCCCACTCTCTCATCGTCCTCACCTCTACACTCCGCCCACTCTCTCATCGTCCTCACCTCTACACTCCGCCCACTCACTCATCGTCCTCACCTCTGCACTCCTCCCGCCTCATCGTCCTCACCTCTGCACGCCGCCCACTTTCTCATCGTCCTCACCTCTGCACGCCGCCCACTCCCTCATCGTCCTCACCTCTGCACTCCGCCCACTCTCTCATCGTCCTCACCTCTGCACTCCGCACACTCCCTCATCGTCCTCACCTCTGCACTCCGCCCACTCCCTCATCGTCCTCACCTCTGCACTCCGCCCACTCCCTCATCGTCCTCACCTCTGCACGCCGCCCACTCTCTCATCGTCCTCACCTCTGCACGCCGCCCACTCTCTCATCGTCATCACCTCTACGCTCCGCCCACTCTCTCATCGTCCTCACCTCTACACTCCGCCCACTCACTCATCGAGCTCACCTCTACACTCCGCCCACTCTCTCATCGTCCTCACCTCTACACTCCGCCCACTCTCTCATCGTCCTCACCTCTGCACTCCTCCCACCGCCTCATCGTCCTCACCTCTGCACGCCGCCCACTCTCTCATCGTCCTCACCTCTACACTCCGCCCACTCTCTCATCGTCCTCACCTCTACACTCCGCCCACTCTCTCATCGTCCTCAACTCTGCACGCCGCCCACTCTCTCATCGTCCTCACCTCTACACTCCGCCCACTCTCTCATCGTCCTCACCTCTACACTCCGCCCACCGCCTCATCGTCCTCACCTCTACACTCCGCCCACTCTCTCATCGTCCTCACCTCTACACTCCGCCCACTCTCTCATCGTCCTCACCTCTGCACTCCTCCCACCGCCTCAACGTCCTCACCTCTACACTCCGCCCACTCTCTCATCGTCCTCACCTCTGCACTCCTCCCACCGCCTCATCTCTACACTCCTCCCGCCGCCTCATCGTCCTCACCTCTACACTCCGCCCACTCACTCATCGTCCTCACCTCTACACTCCGCCCACTCTCTCATCGTCCTCACCTCTACACTCCTCCCACTCTCTCATCGTCCTCACCTCTACACTCCTCCCACTCTCTCATCGTCCTCACCTCTACACCGCCCACTCTCTCATCGTCCTCACCTCTACACTCCGCCCACTCTCTCATCGTCCTCACCTCTACACTCCGCCCACTCTCTCATCGTCCTCACCTCTACACTCCTCCAACTCTCTCATCCTCCTCACCTCTACACTCCTCCCACTCTCTCATCCTCCTCACCTCTACACTCCTCCCACTCTCTCATCCTCCTCACCTCTACACTCCTCCCACTCTCTCATCCTCCTCACCTCTACACTCCTCCCACTCTCTCATCCTCCTCACCTCTACACTCCTCCCACTCTCTCATCCTCCTCACCTCTACACTCCACCCACCGCCTCATCCTCCTCACCTCTACACTCCCTCATCGTCCTCACCTCTACACTCCGCCTACTCTCTCATCGTCCTCACCTCTGCACGCCGCCCACTCTCTCATCGTCCTCACCTCTGCACGCCGCCCACTCTCTCATCGTCATCACCTCTACGCTCCGCCCACTCTCTCATCGTCCTCACCTCTACACTCCGCCCACTCACTCATCGAGCTCACCTCTACACTCCGCCCACTCTCTCATCGTCCTCACCTCTACACTCCGCCCACTCTCTCATCGTCCTCACCTCTGCACTCCTCCCACCGCCTCATCGTCCTCACCTCTGCACGCCGCCCACTCTCTCATCGTCCTCACCTCTACACTCCGCCCACTCTCTCATCGTCCTCACCTCTACACTCCGCCCACTCTCTCATCGTCCTCAACTCTGCACGCCGCCCACTCTCTCATCGTCCTCACCTCTACACTCCGCCCACTCTCTCATCGTCCTCACCTCTACACTCCGCCCACCGCCTCATCGTCCTCACCTCTACACTCCGCCCACTCTCTCATCGTCCTCACCTCTACACTCCGCCCACTCTCTCATCGTCCTCACCTCTGCACTCCTCCCACCGCCTCAACGTCCTCACCTCTACACTCCGCCCACTCTCTCATCGTCCTCACCTCTGCACTCCTCCCACCGCCTCATCTCTACACTCCTCCCGCCGCCTCATCGTCCTCACCTCTACACTCCGCCCACTCACTCATCGTCCTCACCTCTACACTCCGCCCACTCTCTCATCGTCCTCACCTCTACACTCCTCCCACTCTCTCATCGTCCTCACCTCTACACTCCTCCCACTCTCTCATCGTCCTCACCTCTACACCGCCCACTCTCTCATCGTCCTCACCTCTACACTCCGCCCACTCTCTCATCGTCCTCACCTCTACACTCCGCCCACTCTCTCATCGTCCTCACCTCTACACTCCTCCCACTCTCTCATCCTCCTCACCTCTACACTCCTCCCACTCTCTCATCCTCCTCACCTCTACACTCCTCCCACTCTCTCATCCTCCTCACCTCTACACTCCTCCCACTCTCTCATCCTCCTCACCTCTACACTCCTCCCACTCTCTCATCCTCCTCACCTCTACACTCCTCCCACTCTCTCATCCTCCTCACCTCTACACTCCACCCACCGCCTCATCCTCCTCACCTCTACACTCCCTCATCGTCCTCACCTCTACACTCCGCCTACTCTCTCATCGTCCTCACCTCTGCACGCCGCCCACTCTCTCATCGTCCTCACCTCTGCACGCCGCCCACTCTCTCATCGTCATCACCTCTACGCTCCGCCCACTCTCTCATCGTCCTCACCTCTACACTCCGCCCACTCACTCATCGAGCTCACCTCTACACTCCGCCCACTCTCTCATCGTCCTCACCTCTACACTCCGCCCACTCTCTCATCGTCCTCACCTCTGCACTCCTCCCACCGCCTCATCGTCCTCACCTCTGCACGCCGCCCAGTCTCTCATCGTCCTCACCTCTACACTCCGCCCACTCTCTCATCGTCCTCACCTCTACACTCCGCCCACTCTCTCATCGTCCTCAACTCTGCACGCCGCCCACTCTCTCATCGTCCTCACCTCTACACTCCGCCCACTCTCTCATCGTCCTCACCTCTACACTCCGCCCACCGCCTCATCGTCCTCACCTCTACACTCCGCCCACTCTCTCATCGTCCTCACCTCTACACTCCGCCCACTCACTCATCGAGCTCACCTCTACACTCCGCCCACTCTCTCATCGTCCTCACCTCTACACTCCGCCCACTCTCTCATCGTCCTCACCTCTGCACTCCTCCCACCGCCTCATCGTCCTCACCTCTGCACGCCGCCCACTCTCTCATCGTCCTCACCTCTACACTCCGCCCACTCTCTCATCGTCCTCACCTCTACACTCCGCCCACTCTCTCATCGTCCTCAACTCTGCACGCCGCCCACTCTCTCATCGTCCTCACCTCTACACTCCGCCCACTCTCTCATCGTCCTCACCTCTACACTCCGCCCACCGCCTCATCGTCCTCACCTCTACACTCCGCCCACTCTCTCATCGTCCTCACCTCTACACTCCGCCCACTCTCTCATCGTCCTCACCTCTGCACTCCTCCCACCGCCTCAACGTCCTCACCTCTACACTCCGCCCACTCTCTCATCGTCCTCACCTCTGCACTCCTCCCACCGCCTCATCTCTACACTCCTCCCGCCGCCTCATCGTCCTCACCTCTACACTCGGCCCACTCACTCATCGTCCTCACCTCTACACTCCGCCCACTCTCTCATCGTCCTCACCTCTACACTCCTCCCACTCTCTCATCGTCCTCACCTCTACACTCCTCCCACTCTCTCATCGTCCTCACCTCTACACCGCCCACTCTCTCATCGTCCTCACCTCTACACTCCGCCCACTCTCTCATCGTCCTCACCTCTACACTCCGCCCACTCTCTCATCGTCCTCACCTCTACACTCCTCCCACTCTCTCATCCTCCTCACCTCTACACTCCTCCCACTCTCTCATCCTCCTCACCTCTACACTCCTCCCACTCTCTCATCCTCCTCACCTCTACACTCCTCCCACTCTCTCATCCTCCTCACCTCTACACTCCTCCCACTCTCTCATCCTCCTCACCTCTACACTCCTCCCACTCTCTCATCCTCCTCACCTCTACACTCCACCCACCGCCTCATCCTCCTCACCTCTACACTCCCTCATCGTCCTCACCTCTACACTCCGCCTACTCTCTCATCGTCCTCACCTCTGCACGCCGCCCACTCTCTCATCGTCCTCACCTCTACACTCCGCCCACTCTCTCATCGTCCTCACCTCTACACTCCGCCCACTCTCTCATCGTCCTCACCTCTGCACGCCGCCCACTCTCTCATCGTCCTCACCTCTGCACGCCGCCCACTCTCTCATCGTCCTCACCTCTGCACGCCGCCCACTCTCTCATCGTCCTCACCTCTGCACGCCGCCCACTCTCTCATCGTCCTCACCTCTGCACGCCGCCCACTCTCTCATCGTCCTCACCTCTGCACGCCGCCCACTCTCTCATCGTCCTCACCTCTGCACGCCGCCCACTCTCTCATCGTCCTCACCTCTGCACGCCGCCCACTCTCTCATCGTCCTCACCTCTGCACGCCGCCCACTCTCTCATCGTCCTCACCTCTGCACGCCGCCCACTCTCTCATCGTCCTCACCTCTGCACGCCGCCCACTCTCTCATCGTCCTCACCTCTGCACGCCGCCCACTCTCTCATCGTCCTCACCTCTGCACGCCGCCCACTCTCTCATCGTCCTCACCTCTACACTCCGCCCACTCTCTCATCGTCCTCACCTCTACACTCCGCCCACTCACTCATCGTCCTCACCTCTGCACTCCTCCCGCCTCATCGTCCTCACCTCTGCACGCCGCCCACTTTCTCATCGTCCTCACCTCTGCACGCCGCCCACTCCCTCATCGTCCTCACCTCTGCACTCCGCCCACTCTCTCATCGTCCTCACCTCTGCACTCCGCACACTCCCTCATCGTCCTCACCTCTGCACTCCGCCCACTCCCTCATCGTCCTCACCTCTGCACTCCGCCCACTCCCTCATCGTCCTCACCTCTGCACGCCGCCCACTCTCTCATCGTCCTCACCTCTGCACGCCGCCCACTCTCTCATCGTCATCACCTCTACGCTCCGCCCACTCTCTCATCGTCCTCACCTCTACACTCCGCCCACTCACTCATCGAGCTCACCTCTACACTCCGCCCACTCTCTCATCGTCCTCACCTCTACACTCCGCCCACTCTCTCATCGTCCTCACCTCTGCACTCCTCCCACCGCCTCATCGTCCTCACCTCTGCACGCCGCCCACTCTCTCATCGTCCTCACCTCTACACTCCGCCCACTCTCTCATCGTCCTCACCTCTACACTCCGCCCACTCTCTCATCGTCCTCAACTCTGCACGCCGCCCACTCTCTCATCGTCCTCACCTCTACACTCCGCCCACTCTCTCATCGTCCTCACCTCTACACTCCGCCCACCGCCTCATCGTCCTCACCTCTACACTCCGCCCACTCTCTCATCGTCCTCACCTCTACACTCCGCCCACTCTCTCATCGTCCTCACCTCTGCACTCCTCCCACCGCCTCAACGTCCTCACCTCTACACTCCGCCCACTCTCTCATCGTCCTCACCTCTGCACTCCTCCCACCGCCTCATCTCTACACTCCTCCCGCCGCCTCATCGTCCTCACCTCTACACTCCGCCCACTCACTCATCGTCCTCACCTCTACACTCCGCCCACTCTCTCATCGTCCTCACCTCTACACTCCTCCCACTCTCTCATCGTCCTCACCTCTACACTCCTCCCACTCTCTCATCGTCCTCACCTCTACACCGCCCACTCTCTCATCGTCCTCACCTCTACACTCCGCCCACTCTCTCATCGTCCTCACCTCTACACTCCGCCCACTCTCTCATCGTCCTCACCTCTACACTCCTCCAACTCTCTCATCCTCCTCACCTCTACACTCCTCCCACTCTCTCATCCTCCTCACCTCTACACTCCTCCCACTCTCTCATCCTCCTCACCTCTACACTCCTCCCACTCTCTCATCCTCCTCACCTCTACACTCCTCCCACTCTCTCATCCTCCTCACCTCTACACTCCTCCCACTCTCTCATCCTCCTCACCTCTACACTCCACCCACCGCCTCATCCTCCTCACCTCTACACTCCCTCATCGTCCTCACCTCTACACTCCGCCTACTCTCTCATCGTCCTCACCTCTGCACGCCGCCCACTCTCTCATCGTCCTCACCTCTGCACGCCGCCCACTCTCTCATCGTCATCACCTCTACGCTCCGCCCACTCTCTCATCGTCCTCACCTCTACACTCCGCCCACTCACTCATCGAGCTCACCTCTACACTCCGCCCACTCTCTCATCGTCCTCACCTCTACACTCCGCCCACTCTCTCATCGTCCTCACCTCTGCACTCCTCCCACCGCCTCATCGTCCTCACCTCTGCACGCCGCCCACTCTCTCATCGTCCTCACCTCTACACTCCGCCCACTCTCTCATCGTCCTCACCTCTACACTCCGCCCACTCTCTCATCGTCCTCAACTCTGCACGCCGCCCACTCTCTCATCGTCCTCACCTCTACACTCCGCCCACTCTCTCATCGTCCTCACCTCTACACTCCGCCCACCGCCTCATCGTCCTCACCTCTACACTCCGCCCACTCTCTCATCGTCCTCACCTCTACACTCCGCCCACTCTCTCATCGTCCTCACCTCTGCACTCCTCCCACCGCCTCAACGTCCTCACCTCTACACTCCGCCCACTCTCTCATCGTCCTCACCTCTGCACTCCTCCCACCGCCTCATCTCTACACTCCTCCCGCCGCCTCATCGTCCTCACCTCTACACTCCGCCCACTCACTCATCGTCCTCACCTCTACACTCCGCCCACTCTCTCATCGTCCTCACCTCTACACTCCTCCCACTCTCTCATCGTCCTCACCTCTACACTCCTCCCACTCTCTCATCGTCCTCACCTCTACACCGCCCACTCTCTCATCGTCCTCACCTCTACACTCCGCCCACTCTCTCATCGTCCTCACCTCTACACTCCGCCCACTCTCTCATCGTCCTCACCTCTACACTCCTCCCACTCTCTCATCCTCCTCACCTCTACACTCCTCCCACTCTCTCATCCTCCTCACCTCTACACTCCTCCCACTCTCTCATCCTCCTCACCTCTACACTCCTCCCACTCTCTCATCCTCCTCACCTCTACACTCCTCCCACTCTCTCATCCTCCTCACCTCTACACTCCTCCCACTCTCTCATCCTCCTCACCTCTACACTCCACCCACCGCCTCATCCTCCTCACCTCTACACTCCCTCATCGTCCTCACCTCTACACTCCGCCTACTCTCTCATCGTCCTCACCTCTGCACGCCGCCCACTCTCTCATCGTCCTCACCTCTGCACGCCGCCCACTCTCTCATCGTCATCACCTCTACGCTCCGCCCACTCTCTCATCGTCCTCACCTCTACACTCCGCCCACTCACTCATCGAGCTCACCTCTACACTCCGCCCACTCTCTCATCGTCCTCACCTCTACACTCCGCCCACTCTCTCATCGTCCTCACCTCTGCACTCCTCCCACCGCCTCATCGTCCTCACCTCTGCACGCCGCCCAGTCTCTCATCGTCCTCACCTCTACACTCCGCCCACTCTCTCATCGTCCTCACCTCTACACTCCGCCCACTCTCTCATCGTCCTCAACTCTGCACGCCGCCCACTCTCTCATCGTCCTCACCTCTACACTCCGCCCACTCTCTCATCGTCCTCACCTCTACACTCCGCCCACCGCCTCATCGTCCTCACCTCTACACTCCGCCCACTCTCTCATCGTCCTCACCTCTACACTCCGCCCACTCTCTCATCGTCCTCACCTCTGCACTCCTCCCACCGCCTCAACGTCCTCACCTCTACACTCCGCCCACTCTCTCATCGTCCTCACCTCTGCACTCCTCCCACCGCCTCATCGTCCTCACCTCTGCACTCCGCCCACTCTCTCATCGTCCTCACCTCTGCACTCCTCCCACCGCCTCATCGTCCTCACCTCTACACTCTGCCCACTCTCTCATCGTCCTCACCTCTACACTCCGCCCACTCTCTCATCGTCCTCACCTCTGCACTCCGCCCACTCTCTCATCGTCCTCACCTCTGCACTCCTCCCACCGCCTCATCGTCCTCACCTCTGCACTCCGCCCACTCTCTCATCGTCCTCACCTCTGCACTCCTCCCACCGCCTCATCGTCCTCACCTCTACACTCCGCCCACTCACTCATCGTCCTCACCTCTACACTCCTCCCACCGCCTCATCGTCCTCACCTCTGCAAGCTGCCCACTCTCTCATCGTCCTCACCTCTGCACGCCGCCCACTCTCTCATCGTCCTCACCTCTGCACGCCGCCCACTCTCTCATCGTCCTCACCTCTGCACTCCTCCCACCGCCTCATCTCTACACTCCTCCCGCCGCCTCATCGTCCTCACCTCTACACTCCGCCCACTCACTCATCGTCCTCACCTCTACACTCCGCCCACTCTCTCATCGTCCTCACCTCTACACTCCTCCCACTCTCTCATCGTCCTCACCTCTACACTCCTCCCACTCTCTCATCGTCCTCACCTCTACACCGCCCACTCTCTCATCGTCCTCACCTCTACACTCCGCCCACTCTCTCATCGTCCTCACCTCTACACTCCGCCCACTCTCTCATCGTCCTCACCTCTACACTCCTCCCACTCTCTCATCCTCCTCACCTCTACACTCCTCCCACTCTCTCATCCTCCTCACCTCTACACTCCTCCCACTCTCTCATCCTCCTCACCTCTACACTCCTCCCACTCTCTCATCCTCCTCACCTCTACACTCCTCCCACTCTCTCATCCTCCTCACCTCTACACTCCTCCCACTCTCTCATCCTCCTCACCTCTACACTCCACCCACCGCCTCATCCTCCTCACCTCTACACTCCCTCATCGTCCTCACCTCTACACTCCGCCTACTCTCTCATCGTCCTCACCTCTACACTCCTCCCACCGCCTCATCGTCCTCACCTCTGCACGCCGCCCACTCTCTCATCGTCCTCACCTCTGCACGCCGCCCACTCTCTCATCGTCCTCACCTCTGCACGTCGCCCATTCTCTCATCGTCCTCACCTCTGCACTCCTCCCACCGCCTCATCTCTACACTCCTCCCACCGCCTCATCGTCCTCACCTCTGCACTCCTCCCACCCTCTCATCGTCCTCACCTCTGCACGCCGCCCACTCTCTCATCGTCCTCACCTCTGCACGCCGCCCACTCTCTCATCGTCCTCACCTCTGCACGCCGCCCACTCTCTCATCGTCCTCACCTCTGCACGCCGCCCACTCTCTCATCGTCCTCACCTCTGCACGCCGCCCACTCTCTCATCGTCCTCACCTCTGCACGCCGCCCACTCTCTCATCGTCCTCACCTCTGCACGCCGCCCACTCGCTCATCGTCCTCACCTCTGCACTCCGCCCACTCACTCATCGTCCTCACCTCTGCACTCCTCCCACCCTCTCATCGTCCTCACCTCTGCACGCCGCCCACTCTCTCATCGTCCTCACCTCTGCACGCCGCCCACTCTATCATCGTCCTCACCTCTGCACGCCGCCCACTCTCTCATCGTCCTCACCTCTGCACGCCGCCCACTCTCTCATCGTCCTCACCTCTGCACGCCGCCCACTCTCTCATCGTCCTCACCTCTGCACGCCGCCCACTCTCTCATCATCCTCACCTCTGCACGCCGCCCACTCTCTCATCGTCCTCACCTCTGCACGCCGCCCACTCTCTCATCGTCCTCACCTCTGCACGCCGCCCACTCTCTCATCGTCCTCACCTCTGCACGCCGCCCACTCTCTCATCGTCCTCACCTCTACACTCCGCCCACTCTCTCATCGTCCTCACCTCTACACTCCGCCCACTCACTCATCGTCCTCACCTCTGCACTCCTCCCGCCTCATCGTCCTCACCTCTGCACGCCGCCCACTCTATCATCGTCCTCACCTCTGCACGCCGCCCACTTTCTCATCGTCCTCACCTCTGCATGCCGCCCACTCCCTCATCGTCCTCACCTCTGCACTCCGCCCACTCCCTCATCGTCCTCACCTCTGCACTCCGCCCACTCCCTCATCGTCCTCACCTCTGCACTCCGCCCACTCCCTCATCGTCCTCACCTCTGCACGCCGCCCACTCTCTCATCGTCCTCACCTCTGCACGCCGCCCACTCTCTCATCGTCCTCACCTCTACACTCCGCCCACTCTCTCATCGTCCTCACCTCTACACTCCGCCCACTCTCTCATCGTCCTCACCTCTGCACGCCGCCCACTCTCTCATCGTCCTCACCTCTGCACGCCGCCCACTCTCTCATCGTCCTCACCTCTGCACGCCGCCCACTCTCTCATCGTCCTCACCTCTACACTCAGCCCACTCACTCATCGTCCTCACCTCTACACTCCGCCCACTCACTCATCGTCCTCACCTCTGCACTCCTCCCACCGCCTCATCGTCCTCACCTCTGCACGCCGCCCACTCTCTCATCCTCCTCACCTCTACACTCCTCCCACTCTCTCATCCTCCTCACCTCTACACTCCTCCCACTCTCTCATCCTACTCACCTCTACACTCCGCCCACTCCCTCATCGTCCTCACCTCTGCACTCCTCCCGCCTCATCGTCCTCACCTCTGCACGCCGCCCACTCTCTCATCGTCCTCACCTCTACACTCCGCCCACTCCCTCATCGTCCTCACCTCTGCACTCCTCCCGCCTCATCGTCCTCACCTCTGCACGCCGCCCACTCTCTCATCGTCCTCACCTCTGCACGCCGCCCACTCTCTCATCGTCCTCACCTCTACACTCCGCCCACTCTCTCATCGTCCTCACCTCTGCACTCCGCCCACTCTCTCATCGTCCTCACCTCTGCACTCCGCCCACTCTCTCATCGTCCTCACCTCTGCACGCCGCCCACTCTCTCATCGTCCTCACCTCTGCACGCCGCCCACTCTCTCATCGTCCTCACCTCTGCACGCCGCCCACTCTCTCATCGTCCTCACCTCTACACTCAGCCCACTCACTCATCGTCCTCACCTCTACACTCCGCCCACTCACTCATCGTCCTCACCTCTGCACTCCTCCCACCGCCTCATCGTCCTCACCTCTGCACGCCGCCCACTCTCTCATCGTCCTCACCTCTGCACGCCGCCCACTTTCTCATTGTCCTCACCTCTGCACTCCGCCCACTCCCTCATCGTCCTCACCTCTGCACTCCGCCCACTCCCTCATCGTCCTCACCTCTGCACTCCGCACACTCCCTCATCGTCCTCACCTCTACACTCCGCCCACTCACTCATCGTCCTCACCTCTACACTCCGCCCACTCTCTCATCGTCCTCACCTCTACACTCCGCCCACTCACTCATCGTCCTCACCTCTACACTCCGCCCACTCTGTCATCGTCCTCACCTCTGCACTCCTCCCACCGCCTCATCGTCCTCACCTCTGCACGCCGCCCACTCTCTCATCGTCCTCACCTCTGCACGCCGCCCACTTTCTCATTGTCCTCACCTCTGCACTCCGCCCACTCCCTCATCGTCCTCACCTCTGCACTCCGCCCACTCCCTCATCGTCCTCACCTCTGCACTCCGCACACTCCCTCATTGTCCTCACCTCTACACTCCGCCCACTCACTCATCGTCCTCACCTCTACACTCCGCCCACTCCCTCATCGTCCTCACCTCTGCACGCCGCCCACTTTCTCATCGTCCTCACCTCTGCACTCCGCCCACTCCCTCATCGTCCTCACCTCTGCACTCCGCCCACTCCCTCATCGTCCTCACCTCTGCACTCCGCCCACTCCCTCATCGTCCTCACCTCTACACTCCTCCCACTCTCTCATCCTCCTCACCTCTACACTCCACCCACCGCCTCATCCTCCTCACCTCTACACTCCCTCATCGTCCTCACCTCTACACTCCGCCTACTCTCTCATCGTCGTCACCTCTACACTCCTCCCACCGCCTCATCGTCCTCACCTCTGCACGCCGCCCACTCTCTCATCGTCCTCACCTCTGCACGCCGCCCACTCTCTCATCGTCCTCACCTCTGCACGCCGCCCACTCTCTCATCGTCCTCACCTCTGCACGCCGCCCACTCTCTCATCGTCCTCACCTCTGCACGCCGCCCACTCTCTCATCGTCCTCACCTCTGCACGCCGCCCACTCTCTCATCGTCCTCACCTCTGCACGCCGCCCACTCTCTCATCGTCCTCAGCTCTGCACGCCGCCCACTCTCTCATCGTCCTCACCTCTGCACGCCGCCCACTCTCTCATCGTCCTCACCTCTGCACGCCGCCCACTCTCTCATCGTCCTCACCTCTACACTCCGCCCACTCTCTCATCGTCCTCACCTCTACACTCCGCCCACTCCCTCATCGTCCTCACCTCTGCACGCCGCCCACTTTCTCATCGTCCTCACCTCTGCACTCCGCCCACTCCCTCATCGTCCTCACCTCTGCACTCCGCCCACTCCCTCATCGTCCTCACCTCTACACTCCTCCCACTCTCTCATCCTCCTCACCTCTACACTCCACCCACCGCCTCATCCTCCTCACCTCTACACTCCCTCATCGTCCTCACCTCTACACTCCGCCTACTCTCTCATCGTCGTCACCTCTACACTCCTCCCACCGCCTCATCGTCCTCACCTCTGCACGCCGCCCACTCTCTCATCGTCCTCACCTCTGCACGCCGCCCACTCTCTCATCGTCCTCACCTCTGCACGCCGCCCACTCTCTCATCGTCCTCACCTCTGCACGCCGCCCACTCTCTCATCGTCCTCACCTCTGCACGCCGCCCACTCTCTCATCGTCCTCACCTCTGCACGCCGCCCACTCTCTCATCGTCCTCACCTCTGCACGCCGCCCACTCTCTCATCGTCCTCACCTCTGCACGCCGCCCACTCTCTCATCGTCCTCACCTCTGCACGCCGCCCACTCTCTCATCGTCCTCACCTCTGCACGCCGCCCACTCTCTCATCGTCCTCACCTCTGCACGCCGCCCACTCTCTCATCGTCCTCACCTCTGCACGCCGCCCACTCTCTCATCGTCCTCACCTCTACACTCCGCCCACTCCCTCATCGTCCTCACCTCTACATTCCGCCCACTCACTCATCGTCCTCACCTCTGCACTCCTCCCGCCTCATCGTCCTCACCTCTGCACGCCGCCCACTCTCTCATCGTCCTCACCTCTGCACGCCGCCCACTTTCTCATCGTCCTCACCTCTGCACGCCGCCCACTCCCTCATCGTCCTCACCTCTGCACTCCGCACACTCCCTCATCGTCCTCACCTCTGCACTCCGCCCACTCCCTCATCGTCCTCACCTCTGCACTCCGCCCACTCCCTCATCGTCCTCACCTCTGCACGCCGCCCACTCTCTCATCGTCCTCACCTCTGCACGCCGCCCACTTTCTCATCGTCCTCACCTCTGCACGCCGCCCACTCCCTCATCGTCCTCACCTCTGCACTCCGCACACTCCCTCATCGTCCTCACCTCTGCACTCCGCCCACTCCCTCATCGTCCTCACCTCTGCACTCCGCCCACTCCCTCATCGTCCTCACCTCTGCACGCCGCCCACTCTCTCATCGTCCTCACCTCTGCACGCCGCCAACTCTCTCATCGTCCTCACCTCTACACTCCGCCCACTCTCTCATCGTCCTCACCTCTACACTCCGCCCACTCACTCATCGTCCTCACCTCTGCACTCCTCCCACCGCCTCATCGTTCTCACCTCTGCACTCCGCCCACTCTCTCATCGTCCTCACCTCTGCTCGCCGCCCACTCTCTCATCGTCCTCACCTCTGCACGCCGCCCACTCTCTCATCGTCCTCACCTCTGCACGCCGCCCACTCTCTCATCGTCCTCACCTCTGTACGCCGCGCACTCTCTCATCGTCCTCACCTCTACACTCAGCCCACTCTCTCATCGTCCTCACCTCTACACTCCGCCCACTCACTCATCATCCTCACCTCTGCACTCCTCCCACCGCCTCATCGTCCTCACCTCTGCACGCCGCCCACTCTCTCATCGTCCTCACCTCTGCACGCCGCCCACATTCTCATCGTCCTCACCTCTGCACTCCGCCCACTCCCTCATCGTCCTCACCTCTGCACTCCGCCCACTCTCTCATCGTCCTCACCTCTGCACTCCGCCCACTCCCTCATCGTCCTCACCTCTGCACTCCGCCCACTCACTCATCGTCCTCACCTCTGCACTCCGCCCACTCACTCATCGTCCTCACCTCTGCACGCCGCCCACTCTCTCATCGTCCTCACCTCTGCACGCCGCCCACTTTCTCATCGTCCTCACCTCTGCACTCCGCCCACTCCCTCATCGTCCTCACCTCTGCACTCCGCCCACTCCCTCATCGTCCTCACCTCTGCACGCCGCCCACTCTCTCATCGTCCTCACCTCTGCACGCCGCCCACTTTCTCATCGTCCTCACCTCTGCACTCCGCCCACTCCCTCATCGTCCTCACCTCTGCACTCCGCCCACTCCCTCATCGTCCTCACCTCTGCACTCCGCCCACTCTCTCATCGTCCTCACCTCTGCACGCCGCCCACTCTCTCATCGTCCTCACCTCTGCACGCCGCCCACTCTCTCATCGTCCTCACCTCTGCACGCCGCCCACTCTCTCATCGTCCTCACCTCTGCACGTCACCCACTCTCTCATCGTCCTCACCTCTGCACGCCGCCCACTCTCTCATCGTCCTCACCTCTGCACTCCGCCCACTCACTCATCGTCCTCACCTCTACACTCCTCCCACCGCCTCATCGTCCTCACCTCTGCACGCCGCCCACTCTCTCATCGTCCTCACCTCTGCACGCCGCCCACTCTCTCATCGTCCTCACCTCTGCACGCCGCCCACTCTCTCATCGTCCTCACCTCTGCACGCCGCCCACTCTCTCATCGTCCTCACCTCTGCACGCCGCCCACTCTCTCATCGTCCTCACCTCTGCACGCCGCCCACTCTCTCATCGTCCTCACCTCTGCACGCCGCCCACTCTCTCATCGTTCTCACCTCTACACTCCTCCCACCGCCTCATCGTCCTCACCTCTGCACTCCGCCCACTCTCTCATCGTCCTCACCTCTGCACTCCGCCCACCACCTCATCGTCCTCACCTCTACACTCCGCCCACTCCCTCATCATCCTCACCTCTACACTCCGCCCACTCCCTCATCGTCCTCACCTCTACACTCCGCCCACTCCCTCATCGTCCTCACCTCTACACTCCGCCCACTCCCTCATCGTCCTCACCTCTACACTCCGCCCACTCCCTCATCGTCCTCACCTCTACACTCCGCCCACTCTCTCATCGTCCTCACCTCTGCACTCCGACCACTCTCTCACCTTCCTCACCAGCCTCTGCAACAAGTCTAATTCTCTTACAGGCTGTTCCCCTGTCCCCTATCTATCTGCAATCTGGCTATTCAGCAACACTCCCCTCCCCCCCCACCCGCCAACCCCTCTCCACCCAGTGAACTAGCCTTTCCCCTTCCAAACCGCTGCCCCCTCTATTCCCCAGCGATCTGGCAATTCCACCTTCCCCACCCCCCTCTCCCCGACCAACCATCTGGCTATTTACACCCACCGCCTGTTCCCAACCAGCGACCATCTTTTTGCCCTCTGCTCTCTTTCCCCCCCTCAGCGATCTGGCTATTTCCCCCCACCACCTCCCACCCAGTGATCTGGCTATGTTCCTTCCCTCCCAGGTCTTGAGCCCTCCAAAGCTCATGTGTCAACTCACACCTTTGATTTTGAAGTGCTTACCCTTGTTTTCAAACCCCTTCACGTCCTCGTGAGGTGCCAAACCATTTCTATCACCTTCTGCTAGCTTCCAAGATCTCTGGGCTCCTCCAATTTTGCCGTCATGAGCATTCACTGATCTCTATCAATCTACCATTGGTGGCTATGTCATCAACTGCCTGGGGCCCTAAGCTCTGCAATTACCTCCATAAACCCATCTACGTCTCACTCCCTCTTGGTTAAAGCCCTATGACCAAGGTTTTGATCCTCAATCCCAGGGGGTCTCTCAATACCTTGATAACACTCCTGTGAAGGCACGTGAGAATGTTTTGAATTGGAATTTTTACAGATACATCATAGAAAGCATCCTATCTGGATGCATCACAGTTTGGTAAGGCAACTGCTCTGTCCAACACTGCAAGAACTTAGAGTTGTAAACACAGCCCAGTCCTTTACACAAACCAGCCTTCCATCCATTGGCTCCATCTACACTTTCCTCTGCATCGGGAAAGCAGCCAATATCATTAAAGACCCCTCCCACCCCAGTTATACTCTCTTCCCCCTCTTCCATTGGGCAAAACTTTGAAAACATAGATTCAAGAACAGCTTCTTCCTTGGTGTCATCAGACTTATGAAGGGAGCTCTCACATATTAGAGTCAGTCCTCCTCCACACCTTCTCTGTAGCTTCAACACTATATTCTGCATTCTGTTCCATTACCCTGACGTAATTATGTAAGGTAGGATCTGTCTGGTTAGCGCGTAAAACCATACTTTTCACATCTCAGTGCATGTGACAATAATAAATCAAATCAAATCAAAAGTTATTGGGACATCACGTCAAGCTTCAAACCCTCCACTATGCGGGGTTCACACACGAACCTGTTCCTTCCCGGACGCGGATGATGTCCTCTTCGCTCATCCACCGGTAGCAGGGGAACTGTAGGATATCTCCTGAGGGGGTGCATACCGTCAAATAACGGCAAAACCAGTCATCTTCCACCAGAAACTTCACTTTCTCCAACTGCACCCACCAGATGGAGCCCAGATCCCTCTCACTTTTCACCTTGTATTCATCCACCTGGCCAAACCAATGAGAAGATATGTTACAATGAACGTAGGAGGAGGCCATTCAGCCCTTCGAACCTGCTCTGCTATTCAATATGATCATGGCTGATCCTCTGTCTCAAAGCCATATTCACAGCCATGTCCTTTGATGCCTTTAATATCTAAGACAAAATGACCGATCTCTTTCTCGAATATCCTCAACATCCCAGCTCCCCCCACCCCCGCAACCTTCCGTAGTAGCAAATTCCACAAGTTGACCTCTGTCTGAGTGAAGAAAAGTTTCCCCGTCTCTGTCTTAATCGGCCGACCCCATTTCCTGAAACAATGACCCCCTGATTCTCGACTCCCTGACTAGGGGACACTAAAAGAATATAGAGGAGTCAGGACAGTGCAAAAGAAAAAAAAAATGTAGATTTACAGAGGAACCTCGATTATCCGAATATTAATTAAGCGAATTTTGGATTATCTGAAGATTTCAAGGTCCCGCAAAAACGTTACATCAAAGAGGTAAGTGTATTCGATCTACCTGTACTGAAGGACATGTGAAAACACTGGCAAGAACATAGAAACACAAGCAGTTCAAGCATCAGCAACTGGATATTTTTTAGGTCATGGTTGTTACACAGCCCTTTGAAAAAGTAAGTGTTTTACAGTATTCCCATCACTTTACTGTTCATGAAAAAAACATCCGAGAACGTAAATGCATGTGCGAGGCGGTGCTTCTATCTTTCTAATGCAAGACTGTGTTCCTGGAAACCGACAAATGCTCTTGCAAACGTAGAAGCTGTTCAGGACCTTCAGGCTGTCTTCACCATTCCTTGCCAAATGCTAACCACTGCTGCATTTTTTAAAAAGTTTTCTCGTGTTATCATTGCTTTATTTGGTTCATCATATGAAACCTGTGTCCTCACACACAATACATTAATATTATAGATTTAAACAAACTCTCTGGTAGAGCACAGTGTTCGATCAGCATGGTTTCCCTTGTTTAAGGGAAAATTGATTATCGGAATGATCAATTATCCGAAGGAAATACAGCCCGCCCACCTCATTCAGATAATCGAGGTTCCTCAGTATATGGATGGTGCTACCACTCAGTGGGGATGTTAGTGGACTTTGGAACAGAGGGAACTTTGAAAGATGAAGTCGTAACAAGCAATTTAGTCTGTCAAACTAAACTGTTCATGGCTGTTCATCCACCTCATAGGCCATTTCATCTCACCATCTCCAAGACCCTCGATGTCCTCAGTCTCCCAAAATCTGTCGATTCCAGAATGCAATGATTGACCAGCTGCGGTAAAGGATTTCAAACATTCACCAACCTCCCAGTGAAGATGTTCCTCCTTGTTATAGTATAAATTGGCTTGCCTTTTATTCCTAGGCTACGTCCCCTTGGTCTCTACCCTACAATCAGGGGAAATATCTGACATGTCCCCTGGTGAGACGACGTTCTGGCACACTGTATTTAATTTTGGCCTCCTTACTTGCGAAATGTGGTTGTCTTAGAAGTGTTGCAAATGGTTAATGTTGGAGCGGCATTAAACGCCACAAAATCTGATTGTGTCTCAACAGCTTTGCTGGAGAGAGGCAGATCGTCTGGTGCTCTTGTAGGTTGAAGACCTACATTTATAGGTCTCTCAATAGTCTTAGCAACAATGGCCTGGATATTCTACTGGGTAGGTGATTGTTGGAGCAATGCAGATTAGAGTCATACATGTATATACCTACAGAAGTTGGACTGCAATGGTTAAAACAGGGAGCTCAGCACCAATTCTCCAGGCCAATCAGGGTTGGGCCATAAATGCTGACATTCACACTCCTTGGGAGAGTGAGGAAATCTGTGAGGAAAATGCATCAGGCTGTGTTGAGATTGGATTAAACCATGTCCTGTGATTTAACCAAGCACTAAACCAAGAGGCTGTGTGTTGGTCACAGGATGGTAGGTTCCATTACTTTGCTCTTGGCGATAGCATGCACAGTTGGTTCCCACAGAGCACGGAATATTCTAGAAGTCGGATGAGGTTGTTTTATTTTCCCTCTCAGCACAGTATCTGCCTGTTCAGCCTGCTGAATGTTTGTTTCATATGCCAAGCCAAACATCCTCTGACAAGCCGGTCTCTGTGTGACAATAAGGTGCGGCTTTACACTGTGCATAAGGGTCAGATGCTTTTCCACATTCCATTGATAAAGTTGCCATGCTCATTCAAGAGCCTGACAGTCATGCAAGTGCAAATGGGGCAATCGCACTGCTCACCCCCAGTATTCCACATTTCTGTGGCAGCCTTCACGATCTCAAGATGTCTCTGAGTGGTTGGTAGGCAGCTACATGACCAAACAGTAATGAAATAATGAGTTCTGTTCACAAAAATGACCCCGAGCTTCCAGCTGCCTGCCACTTTGACACACTGCCATGTTCTTGTCTTAACATTTCTGTCTCAGGCCTCCCGCAGTGCTCCAGTAAGACACAATGCAGGCTGGAAGAACAACACTTCATCTTTCACTCGAGGACCTTACAACCTTCAGGATTCAATATTGAGTTTAATAATTTTAGGTCCTGAACATATCTATTACCCAGTCCACACACCAGGCCATGTTATGACATGGAGAAAGTGAGGACTGCAGATGATGGAGATCAGAGTGGAGAGTGGGGTATTGGAAAAGCACAGCAGGTCAGACAGTGGAGTGGAGAATCGGTGTTTCGGGCATAAGTCGGTCATCATTCCTGATGAAGGACTTCTGCCTGAAACGTTGATTCTCCTGCCTCTCGGTTGCTGCCTAACCTACTGTGTTACAACATGGTGTGAGGCCAACTATTTTCGCCCACTCACAGTTCCCATTAGCACCAATCTAGCTTCTCATCTTTCCTGGCTTATTCCTTTTGTCTGCCTATCCTTTATATTTCTCTCTGGGCTCCCTCTCCACCTGTCCACTCACTCCTTTCCCCACTCCCCTGTAATCAGCATAAACCCTGCCCTTTCCAAGCTGCTGCTTTCAGTTCTGACGAACGGTCACTCGATTTGAAACCTTAACTGGAAATGTCAGAGAGAACAGGCATTATGCTCAACCTATCCATGCCAACCAGGTTTCCGAAACTGAACTAGTCCCATTGGCCTGTGTTTAGCGCACATCTCTCTAAACCTTTCTTATCTTTATACCTATCTTTTAAATGCTGTCATTGTACCAGCCTCCACTATTTCCTCTGGCAGCTCATTCCATACACACACCCCCCTCTTGTGTTCTATCAGGTCCCTTTTATACCTTTGCCCTCTCCCCTTAAATCCATGCCATCTTGCTCGGACTCCCCCACCCTGGGGAAGCAAATCACAGGGCTTGGCAGCTCACCAACATGACCTGATAATGGTGGAGTAAATAAAATCAGGATCAGATAGAGAAGCTGAATTCTACTATTGCAATTTTCAATTTGAAAACATCTACCCTTGAGCAGTAAGCCTGAGGCGGGAGGTATTTGCATCATCAAACAAACAACGCGATATTTACATTCCTGAAAAAGACTACATTCAGAGAAACTATTATTGGAAACATGCAGTCCCAGGTAAAGTTCAAATTTCATTCTCGGAATTCATTCAGCTAAAATTGACATTTATTTTAAATCAGAGCCAATCTTTCTCCTGATGCATGTCTCTCTTAAAATTGTGAGTAATGCCACCGCCATGCTCACGAGTTGAGTTTGAAATTGCACATTGCCATCTGTAAGCAATCCTTACTGTTATTCTTTCTTGGACATTTGAAACAAGGATCGTGTCCGTTACATGTGAAATTTGTCACCAGTTCTGAAACCATACACGGTTTCAGAACTGGTGACAAGACTGGGGGGCATATTTTTAAGATGAGAGGAGAGAGACTTAAAAAAGACATAAGGGGCAAATTTGGGGGCGGTTCGCACGTGGAATGAACTTCCTGGGGAAGTGGTGGATGCAACCACAGTTATAACATTTAAAAGACACTTAGATAAGTAACATGCAAAAGAAAGGTTTGGATGGAGATGCACCAGGAGCACACAGCAGGGACTAGTTTAGTTGGGATTACATTTGGCATGGACTGAATCATAGAATCCCTGCAGTGAACAAGCAGGCCATTCAGCCCATCAAGCCCACATTGACCCCCTGAAGAGAATCCCACCCAGACTCCCGACCCAGTCCTTGTAACCCTGCAGCAGGCAGCTGGGACTAGTTTAGTTGGGATTACGTTCGGCATGGACTGCTTTAACCAAAGGCTCTGTTTCTGTGGTGTGTTACTTTAGGAGAATGGTAGGAGAAAGTGAAGACGACAGAGGCTGGAGATCAGAGTCGTGAGTGTGGTGCTGGAAAAGCACAGCATGTCAGGCAACATCCGAGGAGCGGGAGAATCGACATTTCAGGCATAAGCCCTTTATCCAGAATGAGATTGGTCTCAGGCCTAACTGGATGTGTTGTAACTGCAAGTATAGGCTTGGAATAGAAACACTGTGAAACAAGAACGAATGTCATTTAAGGCCACACCTAGCATTGTTCGTACATAACGGTGATCAATACTAATTGCACTATGATGAATCAGACGTTCGGTATTGACCCTTCCTGAGGTCCCTTCCAGCAACTGGAACTGACCACTGTGATAGAGTCTGACCAAGGAACCATCATTTTCTCCTTTCTGTAAGTTAAGATGCCTTTCCCCACACATCAAATCCCAGTTTAGATAAAAGGTGTGTTGGGCATGGGGCGTGAACGTGGCTGGTGTGAGTCTACAATAGTTGAGCAACACCAAATGTTAGCTGCCTTTGGGTATGCTTCTGCTTAATCTCAAGAACCTGCCGGTATTCTGTGCCAAATTGGCATCAGTACAATAGTGGAAACAAACTAAATGCTGATATGTTTTACAACAATCTCAGTAAGCAAAATCTGGGGATAGAGCTCACCCTTCCCTACGAAATGGAGATTGTAGACTTTCTGCATAAGCAAGAATCAATGAGCAATTTGCGATTATAGGTCTTGCTGCAGGCTGTTAAGGGAGTATTATATATAATTCATTAATTGGGAAAATAGCTCCTGCCTCCACAGGTCTTATTTTATAAAAAAAACTTTCAGTTCTTAATTTTCTACAGGAGACACCCCTCTCTCAAATTGAGTTCTCGTACGGTTAGAATGCAGATTAAATGTTCAATACTAAAAAGTGATATCATTATACTCACCAGCTTTTATGGCCACCATACAGCGAATACTTACACACTCAGTAGTCACACAGCACACTTAACACACGTTACACTCGTCACTCACACACCCACTCTCACAAACAGACACGCATGCAAATGTCTCTCTCTCACTTTCAAACACACAAATAGGCACACATACACGCACACAAAGCCTGCACACAGATACACATCCATCGCAAACACATGGCCACTCTCTCACACAATCACTCTTGCACACATACAGAAACACAGCCATTCTCTTTTTCACCTACACACAGCCACTCTCTCTCTCTCACACACACACACACACGTATATACACAGCCATCTCTCTCTCATACACACTCACGCACTCAGACACTCCCTCACACACACATTCTCTCACAGATTCACACATACATTCACTTGCCAACTCGTACATCCATCCACCTTGTCACACACACACTTGCACACACTCTCTCTCACACCACTCAGACTCTCACACTCATATGCATGCCTGCTCTCTCTCACACACACACTCATACACACGCCCATTCTCTTTCATACACATACCCACTCGCAAAGACATAAACAAGACTTCTGTCACACTCACTCATGCAAAATTCATGCACGATGTGCAGTACACACACACTTTCTCTCTTGCATATTATCTAAAAAGTTTCACTGACTACACAAATTCAACCCACACATTTCCTCTCTCTCTCTCATACACATGCACACTCATGCAGACACATACACTCTCTCTCTCATGCACACACACAAAAAAAAACTCTCACAGGCACTTACACTTCCACGCTCCAGATTATTCTGAAGCCACTTGTCCAGGCTGGTCCTCTGGCTTTTCCCTTTCTCTCCTATCAGAGTGACATAGATGTAATTGTTTGTTCCTGAGTAATAAGTTGTGCCTGTAGCCACTGTGACCCTGTAGGTGATCATCTTTTCACAAAGGTTTGGAGGGGAACAGGAAAGAAAGAGTATTGCTGGTTGTGGGAGACGCAGCTTTGGAGTGAATCAGCCAGAGGGCAGGGCTAGTTCACGGGTCGTCAGCGCTGGATAATGTCACAGAGCTAGGTTTCCTTTAGCAAGGCTATTAAACACTGAACAAATACTAGGTGTGTTTCAAACTGCATACCTGTTGTTATAGGCGTGTGCTTAGTTCAGTAACATGAGACGCTCTCCCAAATTGCCTGAGCGCGGGATTAACCCTTGTGATTTAAAAGGCTACCAGCTGCCAGACAGCAGAAGGCCCCTTTGGATATATAGTGACATTTCTCTGTGTGTGGACCAACATCCTCATGTTTTCCCCTCTGTTAATGTCAATGCTTCAAATTTACAGGATGCGTATCTATTGCATGTCATTTTTAAGATGTGGCTGTCACTGGCAAGGCACTCATTTGTTGCCTGTCCTTAACAGCTTTGAGAAAGTGGCAGTCAGCAGCACCCCCCCGGAAAGTCTGCAGTGTATCTGAATGGAATGGTTTGTGAGGTTCCTCTGGGTTAAGAGTCGGTTCTGCCTTAACGGAAATGCATACTTGTTGATTGCCTCACTCCAACATTGCAAATGAATGGTTATGCAAGTCGCACATTTGGGAAAGTGACACTTGGTTTGACCATTGTATTTCTTTCTTGTAATTAAGTTAAAGGGGGGGGGGGGACTTGATTGGAAAATTGGAAACAGCCCTGGCGGAAATGCAAGTTGCAATAAACCACATTAAGAGTGACGGTGACCTGTTGCTGCAATAAATTCAGAATTGCAGTGAGAGTACGTAGCTTTTATATATATATATGTGTGTGTGTGTGTCGAGGCTAGCATTTGTTTTGCATCCTCAATTCCCTTCAGGAAGGATATTATTAAATTGGAGAAGGTGCAGAAAAGATTTACAAGGATATTACCAAGACTGGAGAATTTGAGTTAAAAGGAGAGGTTGCACTGGCTGGGACTTTTTTCAGTGGAGTGTAGGAGGTTAAGGGGTGACCTCATTGAATTGTATAAAATCATGCATGGGCTAAGATAAGGTTTCAAAACTAGAGGGTATAACTTTAAGGTAAAAGGGAAAGTTTTAAAAGGGGCAATTTTTTTTCACACAGAGGGTCTAGATTAGATTACTTACAGTGTGGAAACAGGCCCTTCAGCCCAATAAGTTCATACACACCCTCCGAAGAGCAACCCACCCAGACCCATTCCCCTACACCTAACGCTACGGACAATTTAGCATTGCCAATTCAGCTAACCTGCACATTTTTTGGACTTTGGGAGGAAACTGGAGTACCCGGAGGAAACCCACACAGACACGGGGAGAATGTGCAAACTCCACACAGACAGTTGCCTGAGGCTGTGGAATGAACCGTCAGCGAAAGTGGCAGATCCAGATACAACATTTTAAAAGACATTGGTCAGATACATGAATTGGAAATGTTTAGAGGGATATGGGCCAAATGCAGGCAAAAGGGATTGGTTCCGTTTGGGAAACCTGGTAGGCGTGATTGAGTTGGACTACTCCTTTTATGTGTGCCTGCTGGACACACTTTCCTCATTCCTGAAGAAGGGCTTATGCCCAAAACGTTGATTCTCCTGTTCCTTGGATGCTGCCTGACCTGCTGCGCATTTCCAGCAACATATTTTGAGCTCTGATCTCCAGCATCTGCCGTCCTCACTTTCTCCTTGGACTACTCTATAGCTGGATAATTTGAAAGGGTTACTTCAGAGTTAACCACATTGCAAAGAACTTGGAAAATTGTGGGATTGGATGCAGTTAGCAAGTAAGGGGAGGGATGAAATCATAAATAAATTCATAGAACTCGGTGTGACAGATTTTGGGGATCAAATGTCCTCAGTTTCTTGTGCTTGATATTTTTGTCAGAATCAAAGAAAATATTTGAGAACTGCACCTGAATTCAGAGTTCTCTGAGAAATGATGGTCACTGTCACAGCCACCTTAGATTCAGACAATACAGTTCTTGGAACATCGTTAATCCAACCTCTTGTGATCCATCCAGCTCTCACAATTCCCAGTGGAGCTCCTCACTAAGGTGGATATATCAATGTGACTCACTTAATCACTCAGAGAGGCCTGTCCTGTTAAAGGCCACAAAATCAAAAGCCCAGTGACAATTTTGGAAGATAAAGGACATGTAGCAGAAACCGAAAACTCGAGAGATCAACCAATCGTCATGACAACAATACTTTTTGTAATCCACCGGGGCTCCCTGTAGATGATGGTCAAATGGACAAAAACTGCTTCCCTCTCAGGATGGAGTTTGTGTTGTTAAAGATGAGGAGGTCAGAATTCAACATTGGATAGAATATTTTCATGAGGACACAGGAGCAGAAGAAGGCCATTCAGCCCATCAAGTCTGCATTATCATTCAGTGAGATCATAGCTGGCCTGATAATCCTCAATTCCACTTTCCTTCCTTTTCCCCATAACCCTTAATTGGCTTATCAATTAAAAATCTGTCTATCTCAGCCTTGAATATACATAGCAACCCAGCTTTGACAGCCCTCAGCTGTAAATAATTTCACAACCTTCTAAGAGGAGAAATTCTTCATCATTTCTGTTTTAAATGAACATACCAATTTTCTGAGACTATATTGTCTGGTCCAAGACTCTCCCATAAGGATTAAGTCCCCTAAAAATCTTGCATATTCCAACGAGGTCACCTCTCATTCTTCTAAACCTCAACACATACAGGCAAAGTCTACTAAACCTCTCCTCATAAGACAGTCTCTCCAAACCCAGGATCTCCCTTGTAATCCAACAACACTTCAACCTTAAAGCGATGGTAGCAGCTGACATTGGGTGAGTAATCCAGGAGCTTAGAGTCACAGAGTGTGGTGCTGGAAAAGCACAGCCAGTCAGGCAGCATCCGAGGAGCAGGAGAATCGACGTTTCGAGCATAAGCTCTTCCTCAGGAACCTCAGGCTACTATTAAATGGACATGAGTTAGAATCTCACCATGGCAGATGGTGAAATTTGAGTTCACTAAAATCTGAAGGGGAGAAATTGTGATTGCATATCTGTTGTTACTGTCATTAAAAAAAAACAACCCATCTGGTTCACCATTGTCCTCTTGAACAGGAAATCAGCCATCCTTACCTGGTCTTGCCTATATGAGACTGAGTCTGAACTACCCTCTGGGCAAATGTGGAAGGGCAATAAATAGCGCGAAATGCTCAAATCCCACACAACACAGTCACTCCAGACTATCAGAAACCAAAACAGAAAATGCTGGAAAAACTCAGCAGGTCTGCGAGCATCTGTGGAGAGAAAGCAGAATTAACATTTCTGGTTGAGCGCCACTTCTTCAAAACTCCAGGCAATACCCCAGCTCCCTGTGGCTCTACACTGATGACAGGGCTGTGAGCAGCGATCATGCAATCTGTGGCTCTCTCCCAGTGGACCAGCTGATGTCTTCCAAGCTGAAGGACCCCCTGCTCACTCCAAGCACTCATCCTACAGAAGTAAAGCATGCCCTTCCATGTTCATGGTGGAATATCCTGGGTCAAGCAGTCTCACTGCCAGAAGGAAGAAGATCTCTTTCCAAACCCTTCAGGTCAACCATCCAGAGCAGTTACAGGGTTTGGTGTGCTTGTCCATGTTACAGTCATACAGTCATGGAGTTGTTCAGCATGGAAACGGATCCTTCGCTCTGACCCGACCATGCCAACCAGTTATCCCAACGTAATCTAGTCCCACTTGCCAGCACCTGGCCCATATCCCTCCAAACCCTTCCATTTATATACCCATCCAGATGCCTTTTAAATGTAGTCATTGTACCAACCTCCACCGCTTCCTCTGGCAGCTCATTCCATCCACACATCATGCTCTGTGTGAAAAAGATGCCCTTTAGGTCCCTTTTAAGTCTTTCCCCTCTCACCTCAAACCTATACCCTCTAGTTCTGGACTTCCTTATGCTGGGGGAAAAGACCTTGTCTATTTCCCCTATCCATGTCCCTCATGATTTTATAAGCCTCTATAACGTCACCCCTCAGCTTCCATTGCTCGAGGGAAAACAGCCCTAGCCTATTCAGCCTCTCCCTGCATCTCAAATCCTCCGACCCTGGCAACATCCTTGTAAATCTTTTCTGCACCCTTTCAAGTTTCACAACATCCTACCCATAGCAAGGCAACCAATAAGTATTCTAAAAGTAGCCTAATTAATGTCTTGTATAACTGCAATATCACCCCTCAGCTAGGGAAAACAGCCCCAACCTAGTCAACCTCTCCATATAGCTCAAACCCTCTAACAGCAGCAATGTCCTTGTAAGTCTTTTCTGCGCCCTCTTAAGTTTAACACACTTTCCCTGTAGCATTTAACAACATCTTTCCTATGTTGGCCATATGGACGACTTTGTTAGTTTATAGAAAGGGAAGTGGGTGAGTCCCTCACTTTACAGGAATTAACACAGGCTGACTTCAACCCAGACTTTTTTCACATGAACCGCCTCAGGTGTAGAATGCTCCACAATTGGTGCAAGGTTTATGATTTCATACCTTTTCTTGCGTGACTGAGCCTGTCCCTCCTCCTGTTGCTTTGCACTGTGTTTTGCTTTTGGATGTCGGGCTTTCCTCAGTTTTGCACCTTTCTCCAGCAGCCTCCATGTTAGAGAATCGATTGCTTAAGGCTGATAACCTCAGTACAGTGCCGCAGGAGCGCTGCGTAGTCAGAGGTGCCATCCTTTGATTAGATTAAATTCTCTACAGTGTGGAAACAGGTCCTTCGGCCCAACAAGTCCACACCAACCCTCCGAAGAGCAACCCACCCAGACCCATTCACCTACATTGACTCCTGACTAATGCACCTGACACTACGGGCAATTTAGCATGACCAATTCACCTAACCTGCACATCCTTGGACTGTGGGAGGAAACCGGAGCAGCAAGGCTCCACCCAGGAAGAAGTAAAAGATACCGCGGCAGCAAATATCGGAAGAAGAGGATGGACTAATCTCCTGAGTCCCAAGCCAGCATTTCTCAATCAACGGATGCCCATAACGAATGATTTTGTGATGAATTTAATCGAGGTTTAGAGGATCTTGCTATCAGTTACACTGCTTCTGACTTTACAGGAGGGACTAAACTTCAAAAATTACTTAATTGGACGCAAAGTATCCTGTCATTGTGGGAGGAGTTATTTAGATGAAGGTCATTTTCTCAGTCTCATCGCACCCCCCCCCCCTCTCCAAGAACACATGGACCTTTACAGCACCCCACCCTTTGAGCTTTCCATTGTGCTGTCGAAATAGCCTGTCCCGAACTCTACACCGAGAAGGACAAGGTCAGCAGGTGCAGACGAACAGCACTCCCATGCAAGTTCTCCTCCAAGCCCCTCACCATCGTGACTTGGAAATATATCCTTCAGTGTCACTGGGTCCCTAACCTACATGCATTGTGGCAGCTGTAATTGGCTTCTCCACAGACACTTTAAGGACACTGAGGGATGGTTAATAAATGTTGGCCTTGCCTGCGGTGCCCACATTCAGGTAAACAACAAAAGAACACAATGCTATCCCTCAATTACCTTGTATTCACCCTCAGACATCCTCTCTCTCTCTCTCTCTCTGCGCAGTTTCCTGGTTATGCTGAAGCAGTTACAAGCTGGAAGAACAGTGTAGTGATTGCAGTGAGGTTGATCTTGTAGAATATGAGTTCCCTGATTGGGACTGTTAATCTGGTCCAATCAGGGAGCCCTGGCTGACAGGTACAGGAAGGGAATAGAGGGATATGCATCCTGTAAGTGAAGACAGTTTTAATATAGAAGGGCAAAATATGGCGGCGCAGGCTTAGAAGGCTGAAGGGCCTGCTTCCGTGCTGTATTGTTCTTTGTTCTTTTTTGTGTCAGGGGTTCTGCTCACTCTAGGAGCCAGCTCTGAACTAGCTGCGTCAGTGTCATAATAAAGAGTGACTTGGTGATGGGATACCGGCCTTAATGGAGTTATTTCAAACAGGATCTCATTTTTCGCCTGGGGGCTCAATATCGAGTTCAATAATTTTAGAACCAAAACATCTCCTTCCACGTCTTTTACCGACCCTGACACCCCTGGCCCTGTCACGATGTGGTCATTTTTCTCATTTCCCCTCCTCCCCACCACATCACAGATCCAACCATCCAACTCGGCACCGCCATCTTGACCTGTCCTACATGTCCACCTTCCTTCCCACCTATCCGCTCCATCCTCCTCTATGACCTATTACCTTTACCCCCACCTCCGTCTACCTATCGCATTCTCAGTTACCTTCCAACCAGCCCCACTCCCTCCCATTTATCTCTCAGCACTCTTGGCCCACAAGGCTCATTCATGATGAAGGGCTTATGACCGAAACATCGATCCTCCTGCTCCTCGGATGCTGCCTGACCGGCTGTGCTTTTCCAGCACCACACTCTTGACTCTGATCTCCAGCATCTGCAGTTCATTTTCTCCCCATGATGCGGTCTGCTTTCAGCGCAGCCAGCCCATTTTCATCCACTTATGATCCCTGTTTTCTCCTTCCTTAGCTATTATCCATCCCTCTGTCTGCCTGACTTATACTCTCTCTCTGCACTCTGTGACCACCTATCTGAAATTTCCACCTGAAATCCCAGTAAGAAATACAAGGAGGAGGGTGGGAGGCTGCAAACCCTATTGCAGCCACAAGCCAGAACTGGAGGCTGGAGATCAATGAGAAGCTAACAGCCCCAGACTGGGCCACAGGCGCCCTCTGCTGCTCATCAGAAAACGTGCAATTTCCACCACAGCAACAATTGAATTCTCCACCACCACACCTCCAGGCAGTCTTCCAGAACACAACTGCTCAACGCATGACAAAGTACTTTTATCCCTCCACATATCCTCTTTTGCAGGTTTTGTTAAATCTGCACCTATTCTTCTCAATACAAGTGGACATGATTCGGAGATGCCGGTGTTGGACTGGGGTGTACAAAGTTAAAAATCACACAACACCAGGTTATAGTCCAACAGGTTTAATTGGAAGCTAGTGTGCTTCCAATTAAACCTGTTGGACTATAACCTGGTGTTGTGTGATTTTTAACTTAATACAAGTGGAGACAGCCTTCATGATATCACAGCCTATCATCTATCTCAATTCCACTTTCTCATGTTACTTTCGTACTTTGTGATGATACTAGTCTCCAGAAACAACCAATTATCCATTTACGTCAAGAGCACACTCACTGACTGATGGTTGTCTAGGGAAGTGAATTCCAAAGTCACACCACATTCTGAAGTGAAGGAATTCTCATCCCAGCCATACCTGGCCTGATCTTTACCCTGAATCTTTGTCCCTAGTTCAGTGCTCCAGCAGTCCCTGCACCAGCCTCCGCTCTGGGGTACGCTTTCTCACACTGGCCTCCGTGACTCCATTCCCCGCCCCAGCCTCCCCCCCCCCCCAGGGACTCCAGACTCCATTCCCTGCCCCGGCCTTCCTCCGAGGATTGCATTCCCTGCCCCCGGTCTTCCTCCTGGGACTTATTCCCCGCCCGCCCATTCCCCCCAGGACTCCATTCCCCCCTCTGACCTTCCCCCGGGGACTCCATTTTGAACATAAACTTTTCATTAGGAATCCTGATGGTTTACAATATAGGAAAATAATGTGTCCACTTTAATAGGAAGAATATCAAAGCAGCATATTATTTAGAGAGGAGAGATATTGCAGTACTCAGGTTTGCAGAGAGAGGCCTGGTCCATGAATCCCATAAGGTGAGGTTCAGCTGGTGACTGAGATGATAGATGGTAGATATCAAAATATGGGAACAGTGGGGGTTTTTAGCTACATTTTATACTATTGGTGAGACTACCTTTTGAATATTGTGTACAGTATGTAAAAGGCTGAGATGCAGAACTAATTGGACAGCTCTTTCAAAGACCTGGCTCGTATATGATGGGCTGAATGGCCTCCTTTCTATGCTGTTAGATTCTATGATTTTACTGGGAGGAAAAGTGTCCCAAGTTGGGTTGGTGTGTGAGCTGAAGGGGAACTCGGATGTGATAATGTTGAGACTCACCTGTGGTCCTTGTCCTCACCGTAGTCAAAATGTATTTTGTGACACTTAAGGAAAGTTCAAACTTAAAATTTGTTCAGGTGTGAGTCTAAATTCACTTACCGGTATTTTTATTATCTCCAAGTCCAACTTCAGTGAGGTCTTTAATCCAGGCCTGAAGTTCAGGGTCATCTTGAATTTCACTTTCTGTCTTATAGTGGTACATGGCAATTTCGGTGACTAACCTGAAATTTATATTTGAATGTGTTAAGGATCAGGAATGAAAAAGTGTTCAAAGACTTGACCTGTCAGGTTTTTAAAATTCATACTGAGGATGTGTACAAAAATGGCCCTCTACCTAGGTCCTACCGAGAAGCAAATAAAGTTTCAAAGAGCAGGTGCTGTAGTGGATGATGAATACAACTTGTCTCACAAACACATGAGTTACAGTAGACCCTTGTTTGCAAATCCATACAGAAATTAAAAAGATAAATCTGATAGTGAACAGGGTAAGGATCACAATGAGGTTGTGTACTCGTCAGAATATTGAAAATGAGAGAGTGGAGGTTAAGTCAAACGATATCTTTTTCTTAACAGGTGACATGTGAAGGTGGATTGTTCAGAAAGTAACAATGTGTCCTTTGTGAAGGTGCATAGTGTGTCTTCAGAAAATGCCATACAAGTAAGAGGAGTTTATGATGAACCAATAGCTTCAAATGTATTTACGAATAAAAAAGATCAGGGCTTTGAAGGCTATAGAAAGTTTGTGATCACTGGTTTATATTTTTAATCAAGCAAAGAGAATAATACCCTTAGAGACATAGGGGAAGCTTAGTTTCCGATGATAGTCACTGACAGAGAACTCTTTAAAGAGTGTTTGTTATTTAAGAATGGCTGGGAGTTGGATGTTGGTGGTGTTTCCCTGCTCTGTTACATCAACACAAGTTAAGATGTGGTTCAATTTTCGATGTTATAGTTGTGGCAATTGTTTGCTATTGTAGTGTTCTCTATTTCATAACAGAAAGTGATCCACCTGGATAGAAAGGACTGACTTTTCACAAAGCTGTCTCAACTCTCCACACCCTGGGCAGGCAGGATGCAGAAATCCAAACCTATTTCCAACTGACCCAATTTTGCCAATCGGGCACAGGCTACAGAGAGTTGATTCTGATTCTGATAGCTGTGATTCACAAGGTAGGGAGCCCACACTCTCACTCAAACCAGCTATTTAAACTTAGCAATGAGTTAGGGTGGCATGGTGGCTCAGTGCCTCACAGCGCCAGGGATCCCGGTTCAATTCCATCCTTGAGCCACTGTCTGTATGGAGTTTGCACATTCTCCCTATGTCTGTGTGGGTTTCTTCTGGGTGCTCTGGTTTCCTCCCACAGTCCAAAGATGTGTGAGTTAATTCGATTGGCCATGCTAGACTGGCCTGTGTCGCCCAGGGACGCGCAAGCTGGGTTGGTTAGCCATGGGAAAATGCAGAGTTACAGGCATAAGGTCAGGGGGTGTCTCTGGATGGGATGCAGTTCAGAAAGATCAGTGTGGACTTGGAGGGTTGAATGGCCTGCTTCCACAATGTAGAGATTCTATGATCATCATTGTATGAGTTCAAACAGACTCCCTTTAGGTAGTATCAAGACACTTAATCCATAATTTGGGAGTCACAAATTGACTGGATAGACATAAATGCTATTGAAGGGTGCAAAAGATCCATTTAAGCGTCAAAATCTGAAGCATTTATAATTTTGTCCCATTAAAAGCTGAAAAGATACCTGCTGGATTTTTTTTTAACAAAAACCCTCTGCTAGCCAGCTTTGTTTGGAAGGTGTAGGTTATATTTTAAAAACTCTGCATCTATTCCATGACGTTGCAGTAAAAGATCCTTATTGATACTTCCCTACAAATATTATTGCAGCATTATAGACATCAAATCGCAATGTTTTTCAGCAGGGATTCTAGGTTCACAGTTGACTAATGGTTTAAAGAGAATCTTAAAGGATTTAATATGACACATTAACAGGAATTGGTTTATATAAGAGATTAACCATTTAAGATTTAGAGGCTCTGAGCAGGTTTTATGAATATTTTCACTGTCAAGAATGGATAAATAATGCTGTACTAGGTTTCTAGATGTTTTCCGTTTTTCATCTCCCCATAGCTTCTGAGGTCTGTCCATAGTGAATACTGGTTGTTCTTAGTAAAGCCTGCAAGTCAACTGTATTCTTTGAGTGACAGAGATAAGCAGGCAAGTCACGGTCAATTGCCTTCACAACTGTAGTGATCGGAACAAGGTTGGCCAGGTGGATCGCATTGAGCGTGAGTTCCCTGATTGGGGCTGTTATCCCAGGCCAAAAAGGGAGCCCTTGCTGACAGATCAAAAACAGGAGTGTCAGGGATTCTCCTCACCCTGGGGATGGGCTCTAAGATAACTGGTCAAAGTCCGTGTACTGTACATGTGAAAGTGAAGGGTGACTTTGTGACAGGATAACGACCTCCACAGAGTTGTTTCAACAACTCATGTGAAATTGCTGAGGAAGATTACATTCACTGTGCAATGAGCACAAGCCCAACCTGCTCAATCTCTTCAATTAGGAAAACCCCTCTACATTCATGATTAATTTGGTGAACTTTCTTTGGACTGCCTCCCATATTTCCTTAGATAAGGGGACCAAAACTATTCTCAGTATTCAAAATTTTGTCTGCCTTGTATCGCTTTCGCAAGACCTCCTTATTTTCATATTCCTTTCAATTTTTACAACTACAGAGGAACCTCGATTATCCGAAGGACACGGGCGGGCAATATTTCATTTGGTTGATTGAATTCCGGATAATCGAATGCCAGATAACATAGTTTAGCCGAGCAACGGGACCTTGCGATCTTGCCAAATAATCTGATATATGGATAATTGAATGCAGGATAATCGAAGTTCCTCTGTGTACTAATTTACTTAGCTCTGCAAGTGTTTTTCTTTGTATAACCACCAAAATTCTATGTTTTCTTATATTATTCAATTTATATATTTACTCAAAATTTAGGCTGTCTCATCTTATCTTCTATGTCAAACAGCAAATTATTCCCTTTGGGGGCAATATGTCTTAGGAGTTTCAGCTGGACTCTTAACAATATCCAGGAAAATTATAACCTAGTTTAAAAAGCCAGTTGTATTTTACACTATCTAGAAGAATATCCATGTCTGGCCTTCTTCCTTTAGGTGATGGTCTTTTTGGACTCTGTAGGTCCACATTCCATGTCCAGGAATCTAGCTCCCTCTAAAGTTGAGGGAAATTAGTCAAGATTTTTTAAAAATTCATTCACGGGGTGAGGACGTCACTGACTAGGCCAGCATTTATTGCCCAGGGGGCAGTTAAGAGTTAACTACACTGCTTTGGGTCTGGAGTCACACGTAGGCCAGACCAGGTAAGGATGGCAGCTTTCTTCCCTGAAGGGCATTAGTGATCCAGATGGGTTTTTCCTACAATTGTTAATGGATTCATGGTCATCATTAGACTCTTAATTCCAGATTTTTTATTGAATTCAAATTCCACTGCCTGCCGTGGCAGGATTCAAATCCAGGTCCACCTGGACATTATCTGGGTCTCCGGATTATCAGTCCAGTGATAATACCACTTAGGCCATCGCCTCCCCTGGCTGCAATGGCTTCAGGTCAGGAGTTAGAATTGAAAAGAAAATGTACCACACGGTCAGGTCGCCTGACATTCCACATGGGAGTTGAGCATAAGAGAACTGACTTTGTTGCGTTCAGCAGAATTAGTGATCATTGAGGGGATTTGAGTGTGCCAGAGTATTGACGAGAGTATTTCCCACACTGGAAGAACCTAAGTTATTACTTACTTGTGAATCACTCTCTCTCAGAGCAGGCCATCATTCTTGTAAATAGTACCCCTTCAGTTCTGTGACTCCACAGTCCTTCAGGTTTTCTGGCAGACACAGCGACCGGTAGGTCAGCCTTTGGAAGGATTTTGAACACAGCAAATGAAAATAGTCTTCTTTGACACCAAACATCTTTAGAAAACAAGAGACAGATTAAATCCCATTTATTGGCAGCACCAGGAGTGATGAAGGATTGTTTGGATCATTTTCCTGGGAAATTGCAAGAATGAAGACAATAGCATGAGAAGATAAATGCAGAAGATATAGTGAAAGAGATGGGGCAGGCACGGTGGCACAGTGGCACAGTGGTTAGCATTGCTGCTTCACAGCGCCAGAGACCTGGGTTCAATTCCCACCTCAGGCGACTCTCTGTGTAGAGTTTGCACATTCTCCCAATGTCTGTGTGGGTTTCCTGTGGGTGCTCCGGTTTCCTCTCACAATCCAAAAATGTGCAGGTTAGGTGAATTGGCCATGCTAAATTGCCCATAGCGTTAGGTGTGGGGGAATGGGTCTGGGTGGGTTGCGCGTCGGTGTGGACTTGTGGGCCGAAGGGCCTGTTTCCACACTGTAAGTAATCTAAAAAAAACGATTTAGCATGAAACAACCTTGTACCTATATCACACACTGTAGCCACGAAGGCAAACAGAAATGGTACAAGGCACTCACGCGTAACCCAATCGCTTATCATCTGCTTCGTCACAGGGTAACTTAACCTGATTATAAAGCTGAGAAATAAAGGGGCAGAAACCTGTGATGGTGAGTCAGCCATGGCTCAGTGGGTAGCACGAGCACCTGAATCAGACAGTGATGGGTTAAATCTCACTCCAGAGGTTTGGATATAAAATTCTAGGCAGACTCTCCCAGTTCCCAGAACTGAGGGAGTGCTGGAATGTCCGACATACCAGTACAATCTTTTAGATGAAATATTAAACTCAGGTTGCACCTGCCCTGTCAGTGGCTGTCGAAGATCCCATGACCATGATTTTTGAGAAAAGCAGGTGATTTAACCTTGGTGTTCGGGATAATGCTAATAACTCAGTCATTGACATGCACCCATGCTCAAACAGGCCTGAATTCCTGGGGCTATTCTAAGTCCTATTAAAACTCTGGACGAAGCCAGAATTATATGACGATTCTGCACAGCACTTTTACGTTGAGTTAATCATTTAGCTTGTGCTTTAGGCCAATACTGCTACCTCCATTTTGAGATCCCAGTGTGATGGGATGTGTCTGTACATTCATCATCCCTGAGTCTGCTTTCTCTTTTTTCGTCAATGAAGCACTTTATCACTTGATGTAACACTCCTTTATTTACATCTGCATTTAGTGGGTTTCTCAAATACAGCTGTCTAGTGTCTAAGACTTCCCCCCTCACAAGTTCATTCTAGACTTGAGTCTCTCACTTACTGATATCAGAGTGATATCATCAGTTATATCATCACGATTTACATAAATCTTATTATACCACAGGTTACACTTAAAGTGAAACATCATTGATTAGAAAATCATCTTAGTGAGCACTAAATGAATTTGAATACATTTGAAATACAATTAAGGAGTCATAAGGGAGATTATGTAAAGCAGAACTTACTTGGCAGATAAATCCACCATCGCCTATCAGTTTCAATCTCGCATGGGTTGTTGATGTGCATCATGTACTTCACATGAGGAGCCAGAAGCTGAAACATAATATTTATAATATTGAAATATTGTGATTAATCTTTGGAATTCCCAATCTGCCAGGTGTTTGGTCACTGAGTAAACCCAAGGCTGAGATCCATAGACCTTTGGGCTCTAGGACAATCAAGGGATATGGTGATAGAGTGGGAAGGTGGAATAGAAGATCGACCATGATCTTACTGAATGGCAGGGGAGGCTAAAGGGGCTGAATGGACTACTCCTACTCATGTTTCTTATGAACTTACATACACATTACCTCGTAAAATTGGTTTACTGGGATGATGGCAATTCATAATTGTATTTGGTGCATTCAGCTGATTGAAGGCATGGATCAGCTGACAACTAATTTTTTTATTCATTTACAGGAGATGGACATCACCAACTAGAAACCATGTACTGACCATCCCTAATTGCCCCTCTAAAATGTTGTGAGCTGCCTTGTGGAACTACTACATTCCATGTATCTCCATTAACTGGAAGTGTGTCATGATTCTATGGTCAAAATGCAAATGCGGTCTTGGCTGTAGTCAGAGGCACCATCCCCTCTGACTTTTCTTTGTTTACGAGCCCTCTGGACTGCATTGTACAGCACACCCTTGTGCATACTTGGCTCTGCCCCTCTGCAGTTTTAGAGAAAGAGGGAGAGATGGTGGCACAGTATTAATCTCACTGGAGTATTAATCCTGAACAACAGGCTAACAGTCTGGGATATGGGTTCGGATTCCATCATGATATCAATTTTTTATTTTAAATTAGCCTAATGGTGACCACATAACCACAGTCTATTGTTGGATAAAACCATCTGGTTCAGCATACTCATTTAGGGAAGGAGATCTGCACAGTCTGGTCTAATCTGACTCCAGATCTACAGCAATGTGGTTGACACTGAACTGGTCTTTGGGATGGGCAAGAATGCTGAACTAGCCAGAAACACCCAAATTCTATGAATGAACGATGAAAACATCCTGAGTTGATAAGTGTTGAGTATTATTACCGCCGCCCAAGTGTCAGGCAAAGAAAGTCTCCAAATGGCAGAATATGACCCCTTGCCATTCAGTGGCATTGCTGTCACTGAATCTCCCACTGTCAACATCCTGGGACATCACCATTGACCAGAAACTCAACTGGACCCCCCACATAAACACTGGCTTCGAAAGCAGGTCAGAGAATATGAGTGTTGCACAGAGTAACTTACCTCCTGACTCCCTAAAGACTGTCTATCATCTACAAGACACAAGTCAGGAGTGTGCCTGGATGAGTGCAACCCCAACAACACACAAGAAACTCAACACTGTCTAGGATGAAGCAGCCCGCTTGATTGGCTGTACATCCACCAACCCTCAACATTCACTCCTGTTCCCACTGCCAGGGCCCAGGACAGGACGAATATATCAGAATTCAATAACCAGCATTTGGAGTTATAGCGGGGTGTTGTGTGAGTTCAGTGGGACTGCTGTGTTCAGTTTAGATTTAGAGTCACTGTGCTTGGATTGGGTTTGGATCCTGATGTTCTCCAATCAAGACTGCTGTGTTCAGGGTAATTTCATTATAATTATTTTGAATCAATCTATTCAGACAGCTGGGACAGAAACCTGCATGTTCTGGCTCAGAGGTAGGGATGTCAGCACTGTGTCACAAGAATTACATAGTGAGTCATAGAGACACAGCACAGCACAGAAACAAACCTTTCAGTTCAACTCGTCCATGCCGACCAGATATCCTGGATAAATCTAGTCCCATTTCCCAGCACTTGGCCCATATCCCTCTAAACTCTTCCTATTCATATACAGATGCCTTTTAAATATTTTACTGGTACTAGCCTCCACCACTTCCTCTGGCAGCTCAATTCATACACGCATCACCCACTGTGCGAAAAAGTTGCCCCTTAGGTCCCTTTAAAATATTTCCACTCTCCCCTTAAACCTATGCCCTCTAGTTTTGGACTCCCCCACCCCAGAGAAAAGACCCGGTCTATTTATCCTATCCATACCCCTCATGATTTTATAAACCTCAATAAGATCACCCCTCAGCTTCTGAGGCTGCAGAGAAAACAATCCCAGCCTGTTCAGCTTCTCGCTGTAGTTCAAATCCTCCAACCTTGGCTACATCCTTGTAAATCTCTTTCAAGTTTCACAACATCCTTTCTATCAGCAGGAGGCCAGAATTGCACACAGTATTCCAAAAATGGCCTAACCAATGTCCTATACAGCTGCTGGTGATTATTGAATTGTCTTTTCAAGCCAACATAGAATCTTACTTTAGGAGGCAATAGTCTAGTGGCATTATCTCTGGACTATTAATTCAGAAACTCGGCTAATGTTCTGGAGACGTGGGATTCAAGCCTGCCATGGCAGAAAGTGAATTCAATAAGGGGCAGGCATGGTGGCACAGCAGTTAGCACTGCTGCCTCACAGCGCCAGAGACCCGAGTTCAATTCCCGCCTCAGGCGACTGACTGTGTGGAGTTTGCACATCCCCCCCGTGTCTGCGTGGGTTTCCTCCGGGTGCTCCGGTTTCCTCCCACAGTCCAAAAACGTGCAGATTAGGTGAATTGGCCATGCTAAATTGCCCGTAATGTTAGGTGAAGGGGTAAATGTGGGGGAATGGGTCTGGGCGGGTTGCGCTTCGGCAGGTTGGTGTGGACTTGTTGGGCCGAAGGGCTGTTTCCACACTGTAAGTAATCTAATCTAATAAAAATAATCTGAATTAAGGGTCTAATGGTGACCACAGAGCCACTACTGATTGTCTGAAAAACCAATCTGGTTCATTAATGTCCTTTAGGGAAGGAACTCTGCTGCCCTGACCCGATCTGACCTACATATGACTCCAGGCCCACAGCAACGTGGTTGATTCGTAACTGCCCTCTGGGCAATTAGGGATGGGCAATAAATGCTGGATCAATGGTGCTGGAAGAGCACAGCAGTTCAGGCAGCATCCGAGGAGCTTCAGCAAAATCGACGTTTCGGGCAAAAGCCCTTCATCAGGATGCTGGGACCTAGTTTGAGTCACCCAAATCCCGTAAGTGAATAAAAATATGCTCTGCAGCCAGATTGCAAATGATCCCTGGTAGGATAGAGCTGGGGGCTCAAAGCTGAAACCATTTATCACCTTAGCGAAAGAAACAAGCAGAAGCCCAACCAATCAACTGGACTAACTGACTGCCAGAGAAACACATTGCAGTTGTAACCACACCAGGCATTGGAAATCAGATGGGCAGTTAAAATTGCTAACATCCCACACTCTTCCCAGAAACAGCAAATCTGCTGTTGTAACTAAACTTTGGGGCAGCTGCTGCCAAGACGTAGTGGGGAAAGTCTGTCATCGAAGGTCTTTCTATCGAAATTAAATGGGGGTCCATTCAGTAGTTGGATCCTCCCAGTGCCTCCAGCATGTGTAAATGTAATCTTGCAAAGAAATATCTTGGGTTTGTTTGCTGGATAGAGTCAAACTCCAAGGTCTGTTTGTTTCCCCAGATGCTATTGTACAGAACCAATCTGCTTCAGTGACTGTGTGTATATAGGGGCCGCACGGCGGCTCAGTGTTTAGCACTGCTGCCTCACAGCACCAGGGACCCGGGTTCAATTCCCACCTCTGTGGAGTTTGCACATTCTCCCCGTGTCTGTGTGGGTTTCCTCCCACGATCCAAAGATGTGCAGGTTAGGTGAATTAACCATGCTAAATTGCCCATAGTGTTAGGTGCGGAGGTAAATGTAAATGTAAGGGAAGGGGTCTGGGTGGGTTGCTCTTCAGATGGCCGGTGTGGACTTGTTGGGCTGAAGGGCCTGTTTACACACTGTAGGGAATCTAAGAAAAAAAAATCTCTATGTATAATTTTGAGACTAAAAAAAATACTTGAAACAGCTGATCTTTTTCATGTATTTGCTGATCAAACAAAAATTGTTGGTCAGTTTCTTCATTCTTCAAATGCAGGGCTATTAATTTTATTCATTCATGGGATGTGGGTGCCATTGGCGAGGCCAGCTTTTATTGCCCATCCCTAATTGCCTAGGGGACAGTTAGAATCAACCACATTGCTGTGGGTCTGGAGTCCATGTAGGCCAGATTGGGTGAAGATGGTAGTTTCCTTTGGAAAGGAATGAAAGGACATTAATGAACCAGATGGGTTTTTTCTTGACAATTAACAATGGTTTCTTGGTCATGATTAGACTTTTAATTCCATATACTTGTTTGGTTGAATTCAAAAGAGGAGAAAGTGAGGACTGCAGATGCTGGAGATCAAAGCTGAAAATGTTTTGCTGGAAAAGCGCAGCAGGTCAGGCAGCATCCAAGGAGCAGGAGAATCGACGTTTCGGGCTGCTTGGATGCTGCCTGACCTGCTGCGCTTTTCCAGCAACACATTTTCAGCAGTGGTTGAATTTAAACTTGACTATCTACCATGGTGGGATTCCAAGCCAGGGTCTCAGAACATTACCTGGATTTCTGGATTAATGGTCTATCAATAATACCACTAGGCCAACTGATGTATGAAAAGGGATTGGATCGGTTAGGATTAGGTTTACTGGAGTTTAGAAGAATGTGGGGAGGGATCTCATAGAAGCCTATAAAATTCTAAATAAAAACAGAAGTTGCTGGAAAAGCTCAGCAGGTCTGGCAGCATCTGTGAAAAAAAGTTAGAGTTAACATTTCAGGTCTGTTGACTCTTCCTTAGAACTGATGGAAAATGTCAGTTTATATGCAGAAGATGGGGTGGAGGTAGGGGTAATAAGTAAATGATAAGTGGAGATAGAGCCCAAAGAGAGAGAACAGTTGGACACACAAAGGGGTTGATAATGATCTGGCTGGAAAGGTGAAAAGCTGTTAATGGAGACCGTTTGTGGTTACCAATAGATAGTGTGTAATGGCAGACTACACGATAACAAGGTCTGGTGTGTGAGGTTGGAGGCTAGGACATTTCAGGCCCTAAAATTATTGAACTCAACATTGAGTCCAGAGGGCTGCAGTGTTCCCATGTGGAAAATAAGGTGTTGTTCTTGCAACTTGCGCTGAGCTTTGCTGGAGCACTGCAGCAAGCCTGAGATAGAGATGTTGACCAGGGAACAGGGTGTTGTCTTAAAGTGGCAGGTAACTGGAAGTTCAGGGTCTTTTTTGCGGGCAGAAAGTGGGTGTTCTGCAAAGTGGTCACCCAGCCTCTGATTCATTTCAGTGTACAGGAGACCACATTATGAGCAGTGAATACAGGAGACTAGATTGTCTGAAATGTAGGTAAAGTGCTGCTTCACCTGAAAGGTGTGTTTGGGAGAAGGTAATTGGGCAGGTGCTATTCTTTGGTGGTTACAGGGGGAGATACCTTGCGGCTGTGGGGGGCTGTTGGGAGTGAAGGAAGAGCTGACCAGGGTGTCCTGGAAGGAACAGTCCCTGCGGAGTGTAAAATTCTAACCGGACTAAACAGGATATAAACAGGAAAGACGTTCTCAATGACCAGGGAGTCCAGAAATGTGGTTACATCTAAAGATTCAGGGAGTGAGATGAAGAGAAATGTCTTCACCCAGAGAGTAGGGAGCCTGTGGAATTCTCTGCCATAGAAAATAGTTGAGGCCAAAACATTGAATGTTTTCAAGAAAAAAATTAGATACAATCCTTAGGGCTAAAGGGGGTCAAAGGGTACTGGGAGATAGCGGAACTGGGTACTGAATTGGATAACCAGCCCTGATCATAACGAATAGCAGTGCAGACTTGAAGGGCCAAAAGATCTAATCCTGTTCCTATTTTCTACGTTTCTAAGATGTAGACTGAAAGAGATAAGTCAGCTAAACAGTACAAGCAGTGTTCAGTCCACAGATGTGTGAGTTAAATTGTTTGGAGAATGCTGAATAGGCAGGAAATACATGACAAATAGTGAGAGACTGGGAAGTATACAGCAACAGAAAAACATAGGAGAGAATGTCCTCAGATTACTCAAAGTAGCCTGGTAGCTGGATAAGGTGGTCAACAAGATGTGCAGAATATTTTCCTTAATTAGCCATGTCCGAGAGTATAAGAGCTGGGACGTTGTATGGGAAATTTATAAAACATGGTCAAGCCACATCTGGACTGCTGCACTATAGGAAACATGTGGAGCGCACTTGATATGGTTGAAGAGGAGATTTACCAAGATGTTGTCTGGACTGGGGAATTTTAGTAATGAGGAAAAGTTTGATGGATTTGCGTTATCCTTGGAATAGAGGTGACAAAGAGCAGAACAAATGGAAGTGCGAAAAATTGAGGGATCGAGAGAGAATGGATAGCCGTTAACTGTTTTCTCTCTCCAAAGCTGCTGCCAGACCTGCTGAGTTTCCACAGCATTCCCTGTGTTTGTCTCAGATACCAGTAGTCATAGCATTTTGCTATTACTTGGCTAGGAAAGGGTAGGTGGGAACATGGGGTTAAGGCCACAATCTTAGTGAATGGCCAAGTGGGTTCAAGGGGCTGAATGGCCTATTCCCATCTCAATGTGATGTTCACATGACCTATTCCCCCATGGCTGAAGGGTCAATAAAGAGAGAGCATTAATTTAGAGCAAGAGCTTGCTGGCTTTGGGGGGATTCAAGGGGAAACATTTTGTTGCACGTTCTGGAATTCACTGCTTAAAGGCTGGTGGGAGCAGAAATGTTCCTAACATTTAACAAGTAATGGGATAACCAAGTGAACTGCCCTAACCCACATGATTGCAAACCAAGAGCTGAAAAGTGGGATTAGACTGGATGGCTCCTTATCTGATGGAAAGGACACAATGGGCTGAATGGCCCCTTTCCCTACTGTAAATGCTTTTGATTCTATGATGCACAGATCAGGATTCGATGACATTCCCACCATCAGTTCAGCCGCTATCACCAGCTGCAATTTCCCTGAATTAAAATGAAGCTACATTCTTCCTCATGCTGCATACCTTGGAAATGGGGTGCAAGGACGGCAGTTGCCTCAGAGTGGCCAAGCTGAATGTCTCAGCGATCAGCTGAGTTTTCAGAAGGTGGGAGACCAGCTCAAAATGTTGAAAATCACAGCTCCGCACCCACACTGTTGCCATCACAAACCAATAGCTCAGTCGACTGGACCAAGTCTGTGTGCACTAAGGATATATACGATTTCAAATCACTCTGAGCTGAGGGCTCGAGTGAACGATAAGTTCAACTGGTTAAATTAACCTGGTCAGGTAACACACAATTGATGGTCTGCTATTTGGGAAGTACCTGTGACATCAAATTCACACCCTTTGGAAAACATTAGGTTGACAAACTTCTCAACAATATTTCACATGTTATTATTCAGTGATGTGGCACGGTGACTCAGTGGTTTGCACTGCTGCCTCACAGTGCCAAGGACTCAGGTTCAATTCCTACCTTAGGGGACTGCCTGTGTGGAGTTTGCACATTCACCAAGTGTCTGCTTGGGATTGCTCTGGTTTCCATCTGCAATCCACAATGTGCAGGGCAGGTGAATTGGCTATGCTAAATTGCCCCATGGTGTTAGGTACATTGGTCAGAGGTAAATGTAGAGAAATAGGTCTGGATGGGTTACTCTTTGGAGGGTTATGTGGACTTGTTGGGCCAAATGGTCTCAGTCGAGCTCAGCGTCCAAGGGAAGGAAAATGGGATTTTCTTCTCCCGGGGTCTGCTTCAGCTGTAAGCAACAAGAAAGATTAATATGGAGAATAAAAGACACTCGGTGTCATGCAAAAAACAAACTGCATTTATGTAACACCGGCAAATGAGGTAAAATGTCCCCAGCTACCCTCACTGGACTGCTTACCAATCAAACATTTGAGCATGATTCACATATGGAGATGTTAGGGCAGGTCTTGAAGCGTGGTCAAAGAAATAGATTTTAGGAAGCATTTTAACAGAGGAGAGGAATGGAAAGGGTGTTAGTAAGAGAATTGCCAAGTTTTGAGTCTAAGCAGAAGGAGGTACTGCCTCCAATGAATAAATATTTGAAATTGGGATCTACCTGAGACGGGAGTTGCAGGAGCTCAGAAATTTTCAATGTTTTCCGCACTGGAGGAGGTTCCAGGGAGATGGAGGTATCAGATCATGCAGGGCTGGAAAACAGGATGCAAATTTTAAAATTGCAAATGTGAAAACAGTGACCATGAAGGGTGATGGGTGAATAGAACTCTGCGAGTTAGGTTAGAGGTAATCTGCGATCTGTAAATAAACGGATTAGATTCTCTACAAATCAGATTAGATTCCCTACAGCGTGGAAACAGACCATTTGGCCCAACAAGTCCACATAACCCTCCAAAGAGTAACCCATCCAGAACTATTTCTCTACATTTACCTCTGACCAATGTACCTAACACCATGGGGCAATTTAGCATAGCCAATTCACCTGCCCTGCACATTGTGGATTGCAGATGGAAACCAGAGCAATCCCACGCAGACACTTGGTGAATGTGCAAACTCCACACAGGCAGTCCCCTAAGGTAGGAATTGAACCTGAGTCCTTGGCACTGTGAGGCAGCAGTGCAAACCACTGAGTCACCGTGCCACATCACTGAATAATAACATGTGAAATATTGTTGAGAAGTTTGTCAACCTAATGTTTTCCAAAGGGTGTGAATTTGATGTCACACGTACTTCCCAAATAGCAGACCATCAATTGTGTGTTACCTGACCAGGTTAATTTAACCAGTTGAATTTATCGTTCACTCGAGCCCTCAGCTCAGAGTGATTTGAAATCGTATATATCCTTAGTGCACACAGACTTGGTCCAGTCGACTGAGCTATTGGTTTGTGATGGCAACAGTGTGGGTTTTAACTCCATCGTTGTAGGTCAGACCTCAAACAGTGACAGGATAGAATACAGAAAAATGATAGCATGCTTGGTGGTGTGATGAAAAGATAACAATCTCTTCTTCAAAGTCAGCAAAACCAAAGATCTGGTCATTGACTTCAAGAAGCAAGGTGGAGGGCACATCCCTGTAACATCAATGATGCTGAGGTGGTGATGGTCGTGAGTGTCAAGTTCCCAGGGATAACCTTCACCAATGATCTGCCCTGGTCCACCCATGTTGATGCAGCTATCACAAAAGCACAACAAAACCTCTACTTCCTCAGGAGACTAAGGAAATCTGGCATGTCCATAAAGACCCTTAGCAATTTTCATAGATGCACCATAGAAAGCATTCAATCTGGATGTGTCACGACTTAGCATGACAACAGCTCTGCCCAGGTCTGTAAGAAACTACAGACAGTTGTGAACATAGCCCAGTCCATCTCCAACCTCCCTTCCATTGACTCCATCTACACTCAGGAAGGCAGCCAACATAATCATAGAGCCCTCCCACCCCAGTTACAATCTTTTCCAATCTCTTCCGTCATGCGGAAGATACAAAATACACACCAACAAAGTCAAAAACTGTTTCTTCCCCGCTGTTATTAGACTTATGAGTGGACCTCTCAAATTTTAAATTTAATATTGATCTCAACTCTTTGTGGACCTTCTCTGCAGCTGTAACATTGTATTCTTTGTTCTATTACCCTAATGACTTTATATGTACGATCTGCCTGTACTGCATGCAAAATGAAACTTTTCACTTTATCTAGGTACATGTGATGATAAATCAAATCAAATCATATCAAGTCCTGTATCAGCTAAGGTCACCACGAAGGTCCCATCTTCTCAACCTCGCCCCTTGCCTGAGGTGTGGTGACCCTCAGGTTAAACCCCCACCAGTTGTCTCTCTCTAATGTAAAAGTGGGACTTTGGAGACTTTTACTTTAACTTCATAGACTTGGTTCTAAATTAAAGGGTCCTCACTCCTGGAAGTTTTCAGACCACCAGAAATATCTCAGATTAAAATGTACTTACTCAGTAGACTATAGCAAAAACGATTCCCTTGAGTTAAACAATCTCAGGACATACAGTCATAGAGTCATAGAGATGTACAGCATGGAAACAGACCCTTCGGTCCAACCCGTCCATGCCGATCAGAAATCCCAACCCAATCTAGTCCTACCTGCCAGCACCCGGCCCATATCCCTCCAAACCCTTCCTATTCATATACCCATCCCAATGCCTCTTAAGTGTTGCAATTGTACTAGCCTCCACCACTACCTCTGGTAGCTCATTCCAGACAATTTCTCATTAAAGAATTTTGGAGAATATTTTGTTTGTGCGTTTTTAGGCATTAAGCGTGAATCCACAACTCTTACAATGACCACTTAATAATATTTTATGATAAGGATCAATCCTAAATTAAATTATAGTGATGGCTGCAACAATTAAGATGTTGATTGATGAAATTTTCAATTCACCTAGAAATAAACGTGATATTTATAGATCCAATTCAAAAGAAATTGGGAATAATAAAGGAACAATATGTAAAAATGTAATAAAGTCTTCAAAGTCGTAGAGTCATACAGTCATAGAGATGTACAGTACGGAAACAGATCCTTTGCTCCAACTCATCCATGCTGACCTGATATCCTAAACTAATCTTGTCCCATTTGCCAGCACTTGGCCCATATCCCTCTAAACCCTTCCTATTCATATACCCATCTAGATGCCTTTTAAATGCTGTAATTGTACCAGCCTCCACCAGTTCCTCTGGCAGCTCATTCCATACACGCACTACCCTTTGCGTGAAAAAGTTGCTCCTTAGGTCTTTTTTATATTTTCCCCTCTCACGCTAAACCTATGCCCTCTAGTTCTGGACTCCCCCACCCCAGGGAAAAGACCCTGTCTATTTATCCTATCCATGCCCCTCATGATTTTATAAACCTCTGTAAGGTCACCCCTCAGCCTCCAATGCTCCAGGGAAAACAGCCCCAGCCTATTCAGCCTCTCCTGCTTTTCCTGCTCCTTGGATGCTGCCTGACCTGCTGTGCTTTTCCAGCACCACTCTAATCTTGACTCAAATCGTCCAACCCTGGCAAAATCCTTGTAAATCTTTTCTGAAACCTTTCAAGTTTCACAACATCCTCCTGACAGGAGGGAGACCAGAATTGCATGCAATATTCCAAAAGTGGCCTCACCAATGTCCTGTACAGCCGCAACATGACTTTCTAACTCCTATACTCAATACTCTGACCAATAAAGGAAAACATACCAAAACCTTCTTCACTGTGCTATCAAGATGCAACTCTACTTTCAAGGAACTATGAACCTGCATTCCAAGGTCTCTTTATTCAGTAACACTCCATAGGACCTTACCATTAAGTATACAAGTCCTGCACTGATTTGCTTTTCCAAAATGCAGCACCTTGCATTTATCTAAATTAAACTCCACCTGCTACTCCTCAGCCAACTGGCCCATCTTATCAAGATCCCGTTGTACTTTGAGTTCCACTACACCTCCAATTTTGGTGTCATCTGCAAACTTACTAACTATACCTCCTATGTTCACATCCAAGTCATTTATATAAAGCAGTGGACCCAGCACCAATCCTTGTGGCACTCCACGTGTCACAGGCCTGAAAAGCAACCCACCACCACCACCACCCTGTGTCATCCACCTTTGAGACAGTTCTGTATCCAAATGGCTAGCTATCCCTGCGTTCCATGAGATCTAACCTTGCTAACCAGTCTACCGTGAGGAACCTTGTCGAATGCCTTACTGAAGTCCATGTAGATCACATCCACCGCTCTTTCCTCATCAATCCTCTTTGGTACTTCTTCAAAAAACTCAATCAAGTTCATGAGACATTATTTCCTATGCACAAAGCCATGTTGTCATCCCTAATCAGTCCTTACCTTTCCAAATACATGTAAATCCTGTCCCTCAGGATTCCCTCCAACAACTTGCCCACCACTGAGGTCAGGCTTACTGGTCTATAGTTCCCTGGCTTTTCCTTATCACCTTTCTTAAATAGTGGTATCATGTTAGCCAATCTCCAGTCTTTCAGCACCTCACCTGTGACCATTCGATGATACAAATATCTCAGCAAGAGGCCTAGCAATCACTTCCCTAGTTTCTCACAGAATTTTAGGGTACACTTATGTAAACTCCTACTGCCTTTATACTCTTCTAAGGATTCACTTGATCTCTACTGTCCATACCTGACATTTCTTTTTCTTAACCAAAACCTCAATTTTTCCATTCATCCAGCATTCCCTACACCTATCAGCCTTTCCTTTCACCCTAACAGGAATATACTGTCTCTACCATGTCACTTTTGAAGGCTTCACATCCTCCATCCCCTTACCTGCGAACATCTGCCCCCAATCAGCTCCTGAAAGTTCCTCCCCAATACCGTCAAAATTGGCCTTCCTCCAATTCAGAAATGCAAGCTTCAGATCTGGTCCATCCTTCTCTATCACTGTTCCAGAACTAATGGAATTATGGTCGCTGACCCTAAAGTTCTCCCCCACGACATCCCAGTCACTTGCCCTGCCCCATTTCCCAAGAGTAGGTCAAGTTTTGCACCTTATCTAGTAGATACATCCACATACCGAATCAGAAACTTTTCTTGTACACATTCAACAAACTCCTCTCCATCCAAACTCCCAAAACTTTGGCAGTCTCAGTCCATATCTGGAAAGCAAAATTCCCCTACCATAACCACCCCACCACTCGAACAGACACCTGAAATCTCCCCACAGATTTATCTCTCAACTTCCTACTGATCACTAGGGGGTCCATAATACAATCCCAACAAGGTGATCTTCCCCCTCCCATTTCTCAGCTCCACCCAAACAACTTCCCTGGATGTTTTCCCAGGAGTATCCTCCCAAGCACAGCACCCATCAAAAGTGACACTCCCCCCTCCTCTCCTGCACTACCACCTCCCCAATCACCCCAAAGCATCCGTATTCTGGAACACCAAGCCACCAATCCTGTCCATCCCTAAACCACATCTCTGCAACTGCCATGATATCCCAGTCCTGTGCTCCCAACCATTTCCTGAGTTCATCTTCCCTCCCTGACAGGTTTGTCACATTGAAACAATGCAGTCCAATTCATCAGTCCTATCCTGTTCTCTGCCATGTTCTTGCCCACGCCAACATTCAACAGGTTTCCTTTCCCAACTGCACCAGCCTCAGACCATCTCCCTCCCCACTATCTCCTTGGGCCCCATGCCCACCCCCCACCTTACTGGTTCAAATCCTCCCAAGCAGCTCCAGCAAATCTCTCTGCCAGCACACCTGTCCCCCTCCAATTCAGGTGCAATCTGTCCTGCTTGTGCAGGTCACTTCGATCCCAGAAGAGATTCCAATGATCCAGAAATGTGAACACTTCTCCTCTGCACTATTTTGGTGTTGTCTGATTTTTGACTTTGTCCAACCTAGTCCAAAACCAGCACCTTCAAATCACTCTCACCCCTGACAATCAATAGCATTATATTTGAATGAATCCCTCCATTATCAGCATGTTAGTAGTTAGCTCTGACCAGAAACTGAACCGGATGAGGTATATAAATAACGTAGCTACAAGAACAGGTCAGAAGGCTGGGAACTCAGCAGCAACTAACTCACTTCCCAAAGCCTGACCACTAAATACAAGGCACCTGACTTGTCTGGACGAGTGCAGCTCTAACAAAACTCAAGAAATTTGACTCTGCTCGGAGAGGCTGAGAGCCAAGTTCGGTACTCATAAGGATGGCCTCAACCAAGACCTGGGGTTCATGTCACACTACAGGTGGCCCCACTACCCTATACACTCTCTCTTTCATTCACACACATGCGAGGTACACACACACACTCACACCCACGAGCACACCCTTTTGCAGGCTTATACTCTGTCTCACACACACACAAACTCTACCAAACACATGCACACACACACTCACTCTCTCCCACTCCACACACATTCCCTCTCTCTCTCTCTCTCTTTCCCCCCCAATCTCCCCTCCCTTACACGCATATAAGTCTATGGGGTGAATTTGCATTTGCAGAATTGTATTTACAGATACATTCTATTTTGCTCAAAAAGCACACAATCTGCAGGCAGTCACTTTATGTGACATTTTATAAATTCCTGCTTTGAAAATAGAACCAGTCTGACTCAAGATTGAAATACAGACAGACTCTAACCTCACACATTTAATGCATTGCCTGAGCAGAGATGTCACTTTTTTTTATAAAACCTTAAGTTATCTCAGGAATGTAACTTGAAAGAAGTTCAGAAGTTCTGGGATTTACATATTAATGAACCGAAACCTGCAATCCACTTTAAAAGATGAAAGACTTAACAACAATCTAGGTTTGTTCAATATATCGTATCAGTTGCGTGACACTATGATTTTGTGCCATAAATTTTGTCTCTTATGAACCTGCCCCACTAGCTACCTGATTGAAGGAGCTGCGCTCCAAAAGCTAGTGTTTCCAAATAAACCTGTTGGACTATAACCTGGCATTGTGTGATTTTTAACTCTGCAAATATATCGCCATTCCTTCACTGTCATTGGGTCAAAATCTTGGAACTCCCATCCTAAGACCATCCTAATACCCATTTTCCTTCCCTCGGACGCTGAACTCACCCCAAAGACTGCATCAGTTCAAGAAAGCAGGTCACTAAGAGTAAATAGGGATGGACAGTAAAGGCTGGCTTAGCCAGATATGCTCATTTCCTATAAATGAATTTTAAAATCTTGAAGTAGTGCAGATGAAATTTACCACGATGTTGCCTGGACTGGAGAATTTTAATGTTGGGGAAAAATTGGATGGGCAGGGGTTGTTTTCCTTGGACCAGAGGAGGATAGGAGGGGGGAATCCAGTTTGATGTATAAAAAGGATGAGGAACCTAGATAAAATGGATAGGAAAGGCTTGTTCGTCATGGCTGAAGGGGCAGTAAGGAAGGGACGTGGTTTTAAGGTGAGATGTCAGTGAGTTACAGTGATTTCAAGGGGAAACGTCACGTTATGGTGTCTGGAATTTACTGCTTAAAAGGATAGTAGAGGCAGAAATGTTCATAACATTTAACAAGTATTAGGATAATCAAGTGAAGTGCCCTAACCCACATGATTACAAACCACGAGCTGAAAGGTGGGATTAGACTGGATGGCTCCTTATCGGATAGAAAGGACACAATGGGCCGAATGGCTCCTTTCCTTACTGTAAATTCTTTTGATTCTACGATGCACAGATTCCCACCATCAGTTCAGCCACTGTCACCAGCTGCAATTTCCCTGAATTAAAATGGAGCTACATTTTTCCTCACGCTTCGTACCTTGTAAATGGGGTGCAAAGACGGCAGTTGCCTCAGAGTGGCCATGCTGAATGTCTCAGCAATCAGGTAAGTCTTCAGAAGGTGGGAGACCAACTTAAAGTGTTGAAAGTCACAGCTCCGCACCCACATCTTGGCCAGCATCCAGTCGAGCTCAGCGTCCGAGGGAAGGAAAATGGGATTGTCTTCTCCCGGGGTCTGCTTCAGCTGTAAGCAACAAGAATGATTAATATGGAGCATCAGGAAGCTCCTGTATACATGCATTAGCAGAGAAGGGAATGTTGGTTGGTTTTAAGATGGGAATTCCAGAGCTTGGGATCCAGACAGAATGGCCTTCTGTAGGTAAGCTAAATCAGAGATGCAGCTGAGGCCAGAGTTGGAGAACAATGGAGATCTTGAATGCTTCTAGGCTGGATGAGGTTACAATGATAGGGAGACACAAGGCTATTGGAAACAAGGATAAGAACTTTAACGTTGAGGTTTCATCAGATTGACCATGATGGTGTTGTAATGGGTGAACAGGACTCGGTGTGAGTTGGGACATTGATGTGTAACTAAACAGACAAAACACGTTAACTAAATTAAGTTGATTGAGAACAACTTTGGAAGGATGCTTTTCCAAAAGGAGTTGGTTATTATCACAGTTGTGAAAAGTCAGGGTACTTTTCACACACAGGGCACCAACAATGTATCAGTCCTTGTACTTGATTGTTCTATTCAGTTTGTACAGCAACAAATGTACATTTGCTCTCTGAGGAATTGAACCAATGCTTTATCCTGATGTCTGTTTTTAAGTAGAACATACTTCTAACTCTCTAACGCTACTTCTGATGACTCATACATTGACCACAGATTTGAAAATTGCACATGTCATGCACTTTTTAAGAAAGGTGACAGAGAGAAACCAAGGAGTTACAGACCAGTTAGCCTAACATCTGTGGTGGGGAAATTGTTGGAGTCTGTAATCAAGGATAGGGTACCTGATCATCTTAAAAAAGTTCAATTTAGTCAGGGAGAGTCAGCATGGATTCAGGAAGGGTAGGTCAGGCCTGACAAACCTGACAGATGTTTTGAAGAGGTGACAAAAGTGGTGGACAGAGGTGAGTCAAAGAATGTTGGTTATGTGGACTTCCAGAAGGCTTCTGATAAAGTGCCACTTAACAGACACAGTTAGCCGAGGTGGAAGCCCACAGAAGTTAGGGTAAATTACTGATGTGGATAGGAAATTGGTTAAAAAGAACAAAGAACAAAGAAAATTTCCAGCCCAGGAACAGACCCTTTGGCCGTGAGCCAATCCAAATCTACCGTCTAAACCTGTCGCCCAATTCCTAAGCATCTGTATCTCTCTGCTCCTCACCTACTCACGCATCTGTCCAGACGCATCTTAAATTAATCTACTGTACCTGCCTCTACTACCTCTGCTGGCAACGCATTCCAGGCACCTACCACCCTCTGTGTAAAGTACTTGCTATGTGTATCCCCCTTAAACTTTTCACTTCTCACCTTGAAAGAGTGACCTCTCGTTATTGAATCCATCACCCTGGGAAAAAGCTTATCTCTATTCACCCTGTCTATATCCTTCAAGAGTTTGTAGTCCTCAGCCAGGTTCCCCCAATCTCCTTTTTTCTAATGACAACAATCCTAACCTACTCAACCTCTCTTCATAGCTAGCACCTTCCACACCAGGCAACATCCTCGTAAACTTTCTCTGCACCCTCTCCAAAGCGTCCACATCCTTTTGGTAATATGGCGACCAGAACTGTACACAGTATTCCAAATGCGGCCAAATCAATGTCTTGTACAATTTTAACATGACCTGCCAGCTCTTATACTCAATACCCCGTCCGATGAAGGCAAGCTTACCATATGCCTTCTTGACCACTCTACCCACCTGTGCAGCGACCTTTAGGGTACAATGGACCTGAACTCCCAGATCTCTCTGCCCATCAACTTTTCCCAATGCTCTTCCATTTACTGTATAATTCACTCTAGAATTACACGTCCCAAAATGCATTACCTCACATTTGCCTGGATTGAACTCCATCTGTCACTTCTCCGCCCAACTCTCCAGTCTATCTACATTCTCCTGTATTTTTTGACAGTCCCCTATCCTTTCTGCTACGCCACCAACCTTCGTGTCATCTGCAAACTTGCTGGTTATACCAACAGTGCCCTCTTCCAGATCATTTATGTATATCACAGACAACAGTGGCCCCAGCACTGACCCCTGTGGAACACCACTAGTCACCTTTCTCCATTTTGAGAAACTCCCTTCAACTACTACTCTCTGTCTCCTGTTGCTCAACCAGTCTTTATCCACCTAGCTAGAACACACTGCACACCATATGACTTCACTTTCTCCATTAGTTTACCATGGGAAACCTTATCAAACGTCTTACTAAAGTCCATATATATGCCATCTACTGCCCTTCCTTCATCTATCAACTTGGTCACTTCCTCAAAGAACTCCATTAACTTGGTAAGGCACGATCTCCCCCGCACAAAACAATGTTGCCTATCACTGATAAGCCCATTCTTTTCCGAATATAAATAGATTTTATCCCTCAGTACCTTCTCCAGCAACTTTCCCACCACTGACGTCAGGCTCACTGGGTCTGTAGTTACCTGGAAGATCCCTACTACCCTTCTTGTACGGGGGTCAACATGAGCAACCCTCCAGCTCTCCCGCACCTCACCTGTATTTAAGGATGCTACAAAGATACCTGTCAGGGCCCCAGCTATTTCCTCTCTCGCCTCTCTTAGCATCCAGTCCTGGGGATTTGTCCTTTAATAACCTTTAGCCTACCCAACACATCTTCCCTACTTATGTCAACGTGATCCAGAGTAATCAAACTTCGATCTCTAATCTCAGCATTCATCATTTCCCTTTCCTCAGTGAACACTGATGCAAAGTAACCATTCAGAATCTCACCCATTTTCTCAGGTTCGACACACAGCCTTCCTTCCTTATCCTTTAGTGGACCAATCCTTTCTCTAGTTACCAGCTTGCTTCTTACATAAGAATAAAAGGCTTTGGAATACTCCTTAATTCTGCTCACTAAAGCTATTTCATGATCCCTTTTAGCCTGCTTGATTCCACGTTTAAGACTTGTCCTACTCTCCCGATATTCCTCCAGGGTCCATTCTGTTCTTAGCTGCCTGGACCTTATGTACGCTTCCCTTTTCCTCTTGGCTTGACGTATGATTTCTCCTGTCATCCACGGTTCACGAATTTTGACTTTCCTATCCTTTGCTTTCAACGGGACATGCCTATCCTGCACTTTCTTCAACCTATCTTTGAAAGCCTCCCACATATCAAATGTGGACTTCCCTTCAAATAGTTGCTCCCAATCCACATTACCCAGCTCCTGTCTAATTTTGATATTATTTGCCCTGGCACAATTTAGTACTTTTCCCTTAGGGCCACTCTCATCTTTGACTAAGAGTATTCTAAAACTTATAGAATTGTGGTCAGTATTCCCAAAGAAATCCCCCACTGCAGCTCCTACCACCTGGCCTGGCTCATTCCCCAACACCAGGTCCAATATCGCCCTTTCCCTCGTCAGACTATTGACACACTGCTCTAGGAAACTCTCCTGGACGCTTCTTACAAATCCTTCCCCATCCAGACCTCTGGAGTTTTTGCTACTGCTGTTGGGGAGGTTTTAAACTAATGAGGCATAGGGTTGTGTATCCCAGTCAATGTTGGGAAAATTAAAATCTCCCATCACCACCACCCTGTTGCCTCTACATCTTCCCATAATCTGTTTACCTATTTGTTCTTCCAGCTCATGCTCACTGTTGGGAGACTTGTGTTACAGCCCCAACAATGTAACTGCACCCTTCTTAGTTCTCAGCTCTACCCATAATGCCTCACTACTGAAGCCCTCCATAGTGCCCTCCTTTAGCACAGCAGTGATATCATCCCTGATCAGCAATGCAACACCTCCCCCCCCCCCCCCCCCCCTTTTACTTCCCTCCCTGTCTTGTCTGAAGCATCTATAGCCTGGAACATTTAGTTGCCAATCATGCCCTTCCTTCAGCCAAGTCTCTGTGGTTGCAATAAAGTCATACTCCCAGGCATCAATTCAAGCCCCGGGTTCATCTGCCTTGTCCACTATATTCCTTGCATTAAAGTGTATGCACTTCAGGCCACCCAGTTCTTTTGCATTCATCTGCTCTCTGCCTATTCTTCCCATTATTAACGCTAATTTCATGATTCTTACTTTCTCCAGTTTCCACTTCGCTGTCTACTTGTCTTCTCTTCTGGTTCCCAGCCCCCTGCCACATTAGTTTAAAACCTCCCCCAACAGCAGTAGCAAAAACTCCCCCAAGGACATTAGTTCCAGTCTGGTTCAGGTGTCGACCATCCAATTTGTAATAGTCCCACCTTCCCCAGAGCCGGTCCCAATGTCCAACAATTCTGAACCCCCTCCCTTCTACACCATCCCTCAAGCCACGTGTTCATCCTGCCTATTCTTTCATTTCTACGCTGGCTAGCATGTGGCACTGATCCGGAGATCACTACTTTTGAGGTCCTTCTTTTTAACTTCCCTCCTAGCTCCCTGAATTCTGGTTTCAGCATCTCATTTCGTTTTTTACTTATATCGTTGGTGCCTATATGCACCAAGACAACTAGCTGTTCACCCTCCCCTTTTAGAATGCTCTGCAGCTGATTGGTGACATCCCTGACCTGACCACCTGGGAGATAACATACCATCCGAGAGTCCTGTTTTCGGCCACAGGACCACCTATCTACTCCCCTTACAGTGGAATCTCTATGACTATGGCCCTATGAGTCTTTTTCCTGCCCTTCTGAACAGCAGTGACCGCCATGGTGCCATGATCTTGGCAACTGCTGCCCTCCCCCAGTAAGCCGTATCCAAAATGGTATACCTGTTGAGTGGCAAGAAATAGGGAATTGGAATAATGGCTAAACACTTGAATTGGCAGGCCTTAGTTTTTCATAATATTCATCAATGACTTGGATAATGGCATTAAAGTCAAGGACCCAAATTTACTGACCACAAAACTGGGCAGCATTGACAACACATAAAACTACACATATATCGATCAATGAGGTGTATGGGCAAAGGTGTGGCTAATGGATTTTAATATAAACAACTGTAATTTAAAAAAAAAATTCAAGTGGGCATCTTTGGCTGATCGGAATGTATTGCCTGTCCCGAGTTGCCCTTGAGAAAGTGGTGTTGAGCTGCCTTCTTGATCCATTGCAGTCCATCTCGAATTAGAAATAGAATCCTACAGAGTGGAAACAGGCCCTTCGGTCCAACAAGTCCTCAACAACCGTCTGAACAGCATCCTAGCCAGACCCACTACCCCATCCCACCATCCCACATTTACCCCTGAATAATGCAGCTAACCTATACATCCCAGAACACTATGGGCAATTTAGCATGGGCAAACCATCTGCTGTGGTTTGACCCACAATGCTGTTTAGGAGGGAATTCTAGGATTTTGACCCAGCAACAATGAAAGAATGGCGATATATTTCCCAGTCAGGATGGTGAGTGGCTTGAAGGTGTACTGAAGGGGTACGTATATCTGCTACCCTTGTTCTCCTAGATGGAAGTGGTCATGAGTTTAGAAGGTGCTGTCTGAAGATCCTTGTTGAATTTCTACAGTGCATCTTGTAGATGGTACACACTGCTGCTACTGAGTGTCAGTTATGGAGGGAGTGGATACTTTGTGCACCTAGTGCCAATTACGCAAGCTGCTTTGACCTGGATGGTGTCAAGCTTCTGCAGTGTTGTTGGAGTTGCACACATCCAGGCAAGTGAGGAGTATTCCATCCCACTCCTGACTTGTGCCTTGTAGATGGTGGGCAAGATTTTGGGAGACAGGAGGTGATTCGCCACAATATTCCCAGCCTCTGACTTGCTCTTGTAGCCACTGTGTTCATGTGGTGATTTCAGTTGAGTTTCTAGTCAATGATAACCCCCAGGATGTTGATAGTGGGGGATTCAGTGATGGTAACACCATTGAATGTCAAGGGTCAGCGGTTAGATTGTCTCTTATTGGTGATGGTCATAGCCTGGTCTTTGTGTGGCATGAATATTACTTGCCACTTGTCAGCCCAAACCTGGAAATTGTCCAGATCTTACTGCATTTGAACATGTACTGCTTCACATTCTGATGAGTTGTGAATGGTGCTGAACATTGCACAATCATCGGCAACCATCTCCACTTCTGACTTTATGATGGTGTGTGTGTGTGTGGGCCTAAGACACTAACCTGAGGAACTCCTGGAGAGATGTCCTAAAGCTGGGATGACTGACCTCCAACAACCACAATCATCTTTCTATGTGCCAGATATGACTCCAGCCACTGGAGAGTTTGCCCCTGATACCCACTGATTTCAGTTTTGCTTGGGCTTCTTGATGCCACACTCAATCAAATGCAGCCTTAGTGTCAAGTGGTGTCACTGTCACCTAACCTGTGGAATTCAGCTCTTTTGTCCATATTTCAACCAAGGCTGTATTGAGGTCAGGAGCTGCATGGCCCTGCTGGAACCCAATCTGGGTGTCACTTCGCAAGTGCTGCTTGATAGCACTATTGATGATACCTTCCACCACTTGACTGATGATCAAGAGCAGACACATGGGGCAGTAATTGGTAGAGTTGAACTTGTTTTACTTTTTACATACAGGACAATCCTGGGTATTTTCCACATTGTTGGGTAGATGCCAGTGGTGTAACTGTACTGGAACAGCTTGGCTAGGGGAGCAAAACGTTCGGAGCACAAATCTCTAGCACTACTGCCAGAATGTTGTCAAGGCCTGTAGCCTTTGCAATATCCAGTACCTCCAACTGTTTCTTGATATCAATCCTTTTAACAATAAAGGACATGATTCCATTTGCCCTCTTAATTACCTGTGGCACCTGCAGACCAACCTTCTGTGATTCATACACAAGGACACCCAGGTCCATCTGCATAGCTGCATGCTGCAACTTTTTACCATTCAAATAGTAGCCCATTTTACTGTTAGTCCTACGAAAATGGATAACTTCACATTTATTCATGATGTGGAGGTGTCGGTGTTGGACAAAGTTAAAAATCACATAACTCCAGGTTATAGTCCAACAGGTTTATTTGGAAGTACAAGCTTTTGCAGTGGTGCTCCTTCATCAGGTGGCTAGTGCAAGTAACTACCTAATGAAGGAGCAGTGCTCGAAAGCTAGTGCTTCCAAATAAACCTGCTGGACTATAACCTGGAATTTTAACTTTGTCCAGCCCAGTCCAACACCAGCACCTCCAAAACATTAAAAATCTTTTGAACCAAGAATATAATCATATTACGAAGATACAGTGTCAGATATAATATTGCCAGGAAGATTTAACTTCAGGCATGAGCCAAATAAAACAGAGTTGAATATCTTGAAGAAAAATAATTCTTAATATACAAAATTGCCTCCAAATTCCCCACAAAATCAGAAGCTGAACAAAGAGATTAATGAGGCAAAATAGTGTATAATAGTAGAAAAGCCTAAAGTGTTCCTTGAGGTGTGCAAACTTCTGAGGGGCATTGACAGAGTAGATAAGGAGAAGCATCTCCCTTCAGTAGAGGGGTCAATAACCAGGCAGCATAGTTTTAAGGTAAGGAATGGTAGGTTTATAAGGGATTCATGAAGAAATTATTTCACACAGAGGATGATGGGGATCTCAAACTCATTGCCTGAAAAGGTTGTAGGTGCAGGAACCATCATAACATTTAGGAAGTATTTATTTTAAAGCTTGTAAAGTCATGGCATACAAGGCTAACGGCTAAGTGCTGGGAAATGGGATTAAAGTAGATAGGTGCTTGATGATTGGGGTGGACACAATGGACTGAAGAATTATTTTTGCGCTATCATACTGTATGGCTGTGACCATGTGGGTGAATGTACAAGATTTCCATGGCTCTGTGTGAAGACAGACAGTGGAATTCTCCCTGCTTTTCTTGCTGATACTTAACCTCTAATGAAGAGCAATAGCAACAGATTAACTGATCTTTCTTTCATTGCTAATCTATATGGCACTGCCATGCGAAATTAAAATGCATTATTTGCCTACAAGGCAACTGAGATTGCACCTCCAAAAGTAACTTCTTGGGTGCACGGCTCTTTGGAATGTGAAAATGGTACCTAAATGCCATTGTTAGTTATGTTGTCAGACTGATCATCCTACATCCCAAAACTTCATAGGACAGTTACAGCACAGATAAAAGCCATTCAGTCTGTTTCCTGTGCTGACTCTACAAAAGCAAGTCACCTTGTCACACTCCCCACAACTTCCTGCTCTCGTCCCATAATCTTTTGTCTTTATGTAATGATCCAATTCCCTGCTGAGAGCCACAAATGAATCTATTTACCTCACACTCTCAGGCAATGCATTCCAGATCCTAAGCACTTCTGTTTCATACAGATCTTGCTCTTGTTGCAATTACTTCTTTTGCCTTTCATATTAAATCTGTGGCCGCTTGGTTCTCGATCCTCCCATCAATGGGAGCAGTTTGTCCCTGTCTACACTGTCCAGGCCCCATCTGATTTGGAACATCCTGAATCAATCTCCTCTCAGCCTTCTCTTGTCAAAGGGAAGTAGTCCATAGTTCTCTACTCTATCTACGTCACTGAAGTTCCTCATCCTGGGAAAGGATAGATGTCTTGTAAATTCTTGGAAATCTTTTTGCCAACTTCACTTGTGTTTTCACATCCCTGCTAAAGTCTAGGACTGAGAATACTCCATTTCAGGCAAAGCCAGTGTTCGCTGAAGGTTCACCATATCTTCCTTGATTTCATTTTCTGTTTCTATTTATAAAGCCTTGGACCCCAATTTTGCTGTCGCCTTTAGTGATTTATGCACACGATTCCCAGGTTCCTGTCTTCTGACACCCTCTTAAAGGCACATACTGTTTAATGTGCACTGTTGGGTGTTCAATCACAGTTTACCCATATTTACCACGTCAATTCTACTTGTTAAAATATATGTTGTGCATTTGGACTGTATCACTGTTCTGATGCACATCAAAGTCTATTGTTGTTTGTTCAAATTTAAGGCCTTATTCTCTTAGCAAGACTGCTGGAACCCACATTTCATCTAGTTACAGGTCTCTAGGCAGATTGATATTTAAAGTCTTTGAAAGTAGCATCTTTCTGGGCCATTTCAGACAGCAGTAAAGAGTCAACCACATTGGCTGTGAGTCTAGAGTCAAGCTTAGGCCAGACTAGATAAAGGCACCAGATTTCCTTCCCCTAAAGAATATTAATGAACTAATGAATTTTTATAACTGTGTATAAAAACATGATGATTGTTACTGAAACTACTTTCAATTCCAGATGTATTAATTGAATTTAAATTTCACCACCTGTGGAGGTGGAATTTGAACCTGTGTCCCCAGCGCTTTAACCTGATCCTCATCCAGAGACAGTACCACCACTCCACCTCCCCATTTTTAAACTATTTTCCCTAGTTGTAGGAGGAGACTACAAGAGGAAACATCCTCCACTCCACTCAAGCTCTTGTGTGTTTCAATAAAATTGCCTGTGCTAATCTCCAGTGGGTTTAGGCCAAACCGTTTCAAAACTCTGATCGTAAGATAAGACTTCCAACTCAGGAATGAGTCATATGGATCTTCTCCTAATTTCTTCTAAAGCAACTGTATCTTTCAGGGATGAGGAACTTCAATATGAAAATAGATTGAAGGAATTAGGACTATCCTCCCTGGAGAAAAAAACAGTAAATCGGACAGAGACTTTCAAAACCATGAGCAGCTGGATTGAGTAGATAGGGACAAACCGTTCCCATTTGTGAAAGGAATGAGAAGAAGAGGGTATAGATTTAAAATGAGTTGCAAAAGGTGCGAATATAACATGAGAAAAACGTTTTTTTCTCAGTGAGTGGTTTGGGTATGGGTGTGGCGAAGAAAGGTTCCAATAAGTTACAAGAGGGCATTGGATGATTATCTGTATAGAAATAATGTACAAAGATGCGGAAAAAAGCAGATTGACACTTGGTAATGATGGTTATTTGAAGAGCCGGTGCAGACATGATGGGCAGAATGACCTCCATCAGTACCATAACACTTTGTCAATTCTGTGATAGATTGAAAATAAATGTATCTCCATTACTTGCTTCAGCGTGGAGTTCCTGAGAGACATCCTGACCATTTCATCTGTCACACAGAAGCTCGATGGGATTTTGTTGCATTTCTCTATCAGGACTGGGTTGAAGCCGTTCAAGAACTGGTTTTCAAAGAACCAATCCTCCTTCCAATGATCTTTTGCAAATACTGAGAAAGAGAAAAAAAAAGTTAATATTCCAGAAATACCAAGGTCCTGTTAACAACAATTTAAAGCTAACTCAGTAGAAGGCTTGGTGAACACAGGCAATCCCTCCACACCAGACAAGAACTCTGTGACTCAATATTAATAGTCAAACTCTTTTCTCCTCTGGTACACAGCAATATGTTTTGAGTAAACAGTGGGCACTTTTTGTCATTAATAGAAGAGGCTTGATTGATATCGAGAATAAGGATTCAGCACAACCTAGTGCAGAGAGCAACTTTTCAGTTTCATGTTCTATCTTGTGCTGTCTGAAGAATTTTGAAATTTACTGCAAATGCTGTGGTCCTCTCCGCTGGAACCATCTGAGATGCGTTGGATAGATTCACTGTCAGCAATCCTACTTATCGGTATCAGCCAGACTTACTGATAACAAGAGGGAAAGAAGCACACATCTTCAGCAGAAGAAAGACTCTGTCTTATTTAACACATTAGGTTTATACTTCATAGCTAGTTACATTACATTCGAGTTACATGAAAATCTCTTGGTTGCATTAAAGCTACATTTCATTGATAGTATCTGATGATTATTTAATTCCTTATTCCTATGAAAAAAAGCCAATATTTGTATTTATACATTGTGTTGTTTTGAAGGGATATAACAAAGGAAATGAGACTGCCACTTTGCACAAAGGTCATTCCCACAAACAGCAGTGTGATAATAACAAGATTATCTATGTTTTTAAAAGTTGTTTGAAGGACAAATATTGGGCTGAACACCTCAATTCAAGGAAGGAGATAGTCAGAAAGCAGCAAAGTACAGGCCACTTAGCTTAATATCTGCCATTGAAAAATATTATAATGCATTACTAAGGAAGTAGTAGCATGATTATGAGAAAATCATAATACAGGCAGGGTGAACATGGTTTTTGAAAGGGCAATTATGTTTGATAAATTTATAGGTGTTCTTTGAAGGTGTAACAAGCACGGGAGGTGGTGACATAGAGGGAACACCACTGGACTGGCAATCTAGAGTCCCAGGTTAGTGTTGTAGGGACATGAGTTTAAATCTCACCATGGCAGCTAGCAAAATTTGAATTCAATAAAATCTCACATTAAAAGTGAACACATTGTTGATTGTTACAAAAGCCTATCTGGTTAGCTAATGTCTTTTCAGGAAAGGAATCTGCCATCATTACCTGGTCTAACCTACATGTGACTCCAGACTCATAGTGATGTGGTTGACTCTGAAATGGTATAGAGAGCTAATCAGTTCAAAAATAATTAGAGATGGGTAATGAATGCCAGCTTTGCCTGTACCCACATCTAATGCAAGAATACAAAAAAAAAGAAATCGCTGAATGGGGAAATCAAAGGATACTGCATCATTTGCTTTCCAGAAGACTTCTGATAATGTGACACATAAAAGGTTGCCTTACAAGATCTGAGTTCATGGTGTTGGGGTGATATGTTAAAAGATTAATTCACTAATGGGAAATAAAGGGTCGGGATAAATGGTTATTTTTAGGTTAGTAAATCATAATAGATGGAGTCCCACATGGATCAGTTTAGGACCTCAACTATGCAGCGATTTGGTAGAACAGAACTTGATTATTGCTGAAAAAAGACATTTCAGCAAGGCTTTTCATCTTGCACTCATCAGGACAATTCATAAGAATATCATTAAATGTATGAGATGGAGGACTTATTGGTTGGCAAGTGGACTCTGATTAGTAGAGTTGTTGTGATAGAGAATGCAAAAGTAATGATGATTGGCAGTGATCTGCCAAATTTTAAGTTTTAAATCAAGCAAGTTGACTTTCCTTGGTCAAGGCATTCTCCTGAGAAAGGAACCAGTAAGAAGTTGTCAACTATTTTGTTGACCTGAAACAGGTCCTTATCCCGTACACAGAAGCATAGAATCATATAGTACAGAACAAGCCCTTGGACCCATCATATCCAAACTAATCCCACCTTTCAGCAGTTGCCTTTATTCTTGAATGTTATGACATTCAAACACTTTTTAAAGGTTGTGAAGTTTCCCATCTCAATTACCCTCCAAAGCCACTTTTTCAGATTCCCACCATCCTGTGGATGAAAACCATTTCTTCAAATCCCCTCTAAACTTCCTGCCTTTCACCTTAAAAGTTATGCCACCTTGTTAATGACCCTTCAACGAAGGGATGCCATCCACACTGTCCATACTAATCACTATCTTTCCATTACAATCAGGACCCTGCAAAGCTCAAACTTCTCTGCATCAAAAAGAAACAACCCGAGCTTATTCAGCCTCTCTTCATTGTTAAAATACTCCTGTCCAGGCAAATTCCGGGTGAATCTCCTCTTTCCCCTCAGTGCAATATATGCTCTTTCTGTCTGAGAATGACATTTACTTAAATGTTTAGAAACTTATTAATATTAATAAGTTGGATTAGGGGGTCAAACAATTGTATTGTAACCACATTTGCTGATGATACAAAGATTTTCAGGGAGGCAAGTTGTGCGGGGTTTAAAAAGAGTATACAAAGGGCCATAGATAAAGTTAGTGTCAAAAATGATGGTAAATGGAGTATAATGTGGGAAAATGTTAGGTGTTTTACTTTGACAAAAAGAATACTAAAACAGATTACTATTAACATAAATTTCTCAGTGGCCAGTGCCTTACTGGATGTCAACCAGGAAGGATCAGCGCAAAGAGATTCCTCTGGAAGACAACCACACTCAAGACTTGAATTGATACCTCTGAGGTTGCTGGACAGGTGGGGAAACTGTGCGGAACCACTCAAACTGCATACCTGACATGGAATATTCATTGTTAATATCAGGAGAGTTGAAGTTGTACTGAGTCACCTCAGAGTGGCACATGCTCTATGGAGTCGAGATTGTGGTACTGGAAAAGCAGAGCAGGATAGGCAGCATCAGAGGAACAGATTCTCCTGCTCCTCGGATGCTGCCTGACCTGCTCTGCTTTTCCAGCACCAAACTCGACTTTGATCTCCAGCATCTGCAATCCTCACTTTCTCCTACATGCTCTATGGAGACAAGTTCAATTTGATTGTAATCTCTGCAGTTCACAAATCACAATGTTTTGTTATGCACTTTCAAAACTGTTATCAATAAAGTGCATTTTTGGAGCAAAAGAATCAAATATTCTTGGCAAGAAAGCTGATAAATATGCTCATTAGCACATCATCAGTTATGGTAACTTCCTACACATCTCGTTTTCTACATTCCAATTTCATTCAAAAATATTTCATTATCTATAAAGTACCTTGAGAAATCATGAGGTCATTAACAGTCCTATAGCAATGCAGATTCTTTCTTTCTAATTGGTTTCACTGGTGTAATAAATATTGTATTGTTGAAATTTTTGTAATACTATCTCAGAGTATGAGCTCTCCTAATTTGGGAGGGAATGACTTAGTGGTAGAGTCACTGGGTTATTAATTCCAGAGACTCATGCAATTTTCTGGTGCCAGGATTCAAATCCTGCTATGGTAGATATTATAATTAAAATTCAATAAATAGCTGGAATTAAAAAAGGCTAATGATGAGCATGAAACTATTGTAGGCTATTGCAAAAACACATCTGGTTCACTAATGTTCTTTAGGGAAGGAAACCGTCCTCCTTATCTGGTCTGACCTACATGGTTAACTCTTAGCTGCCTCTCAAAAAAAGAAATAAAAACCAGACAGACCACCTGGCATTGATGAAGGCACTAGAAACAACAATGGCAAACTCAGCCCTGCTGCAAAGTCACCCTTTCTAACAACTGGGAGCTAGGGTTAAAATTTGGACAGTTGTCTTACAGGTATGGAAAGTAACAGCCTGATATAGTTATAGACAAAATCCTAGACACCAACAACTCCACTGCTAGTGTGTTATAGACGAGGCCAGACCACTCAAAACATTCTTAAGCAGGCAGCCCAGACCATTTGTTGCGGTAAGTGTACAGTGAAAATTATCCGGAATAAGTTAGCAAGGTTGACTAGCAGGTTTTAAAACAGACAAAAAATTGGATGTAGGTTCGCTCACTGAGCTGGGAGGTTCATTTCCAGACGTTTCGTCACCTTACTAGGTAACATCTTCAGTAGGCCTCTGGCGAAGCAGTGTACATGATTCCTGTTTTCTATTTATATGTTTGGGTTTATTTGGGTTGGTAATGTCATTTCTTGTGGTAATGTCATTTCCGGTTCTTTTTCTCAGGGGGTGGTAGATGGGGTCTAACTAGATGTGTTTGTTGATAGAGTTCCGGTTGGAATGCCATGCTTCTAGGAATTCTCGGGAGTGTCTCTGTTTGGATTGTCCTAAGATGGATGCATCAGAACATTATTTCAATGAGCCAACACACACTGCAGCACAGAGGAACTATGCAGAGCAGAGGAAAATCACCTATACAGTGTATTCAAAGGGTCTGAGTGGGTTGCGCTTCGTCGGGTCGGTGTGGACTTGTTGGGCCGAAGAGCCTGTTTCCACACTGTAAGTAATCTAATCTAATAAAAAAAAAATGGGTACCCAATGAAAACAGTGTGATTTCTCAGCAACAAACCCAAACAAGCAGACAAAACACGTCCAGAAACCCTAGCCACTCTCCTCTACATCAAAGACTACTCAGACCCCTTGGCATCATGGTAATCCACAAACCCACAAACACACTAAAACAGCAGCTAATGAACTTGAAAGACCCTATACAGACAACAAGTAAAACTAATATCATTTACAAAATACCGTGCAAGAACTGCAACTAACACTACGTTGGACAAACAGGCAGAAAACTAGCCACCAGGATACATGAACACCAACTAACCACAAAACGACATGACTCTCTCTCACTAGTATCCTTACATACAGATAAGGAAGGACACCACATCGATTGGGACAACACATCCATCTTAGGACACTCCAAACAGAGACATCCCCACAGGAAATGACATCACCAACCCAAAGAAACCCAAACCTAAAAATAGAAAGCAGGAATCATGTACACTGCTTCACCTGAGGCCCACTGAAGACGTTACCCAGAAGGGTTATGAAATGTCTGGAAATGAACCTCGCAGCTCAGCAAGCGAATCTACATCCAGAGCCTGAGCTACAAATCTTCTCAAAACATGCTACGCCAAAAGTTTATTCACAAGATTACACAATGAAACACAAAGAACAGAATAAAGAACCACTACAGAACTCAGCCTATCCAAACTAGACTTAATTATGCTGTTCCAAATATACACAAAAGTCGCAATAAGCAAACCCCTTACACACAGAGCAAAAAAATGAAACAAAGGCTTACAGGTTGAAGTTAGAAGGGCAGAAGAAGAGATTTTAGCAGACTGTTTCCACAAAGCCCTTAGCTGAACTCCCCAGCTAGTTCTGGACTGAACTGCTCAGCTACAGACCTGGCTACACAGCTTTCCCACTGGTATACAGCAAAGGTGGTGCTACAATGGTATTCAATTGAGAGCAAATTGCCCTTGGAGTCCACTTACTCCAGATCCAAAGAAATCTCATGGCATCAGATTCAACATGTCAAGAAATCTCCCATTGATTAGTCACAACTTCTCAACTGATGAATCTGTCCTCCTGTATGATGAATAACACCTGGAGGAAGCTTTGGGGATGGCAGACATTGGATGGGAGTCTTGGCCCGAAACGTCGAATCTCCTGTTCCCTGGATGCTGCCTGACCTGCTGTGCTGTTCCAGCAATAAAGTTTCAACTTTGATCTCCAGCATCTGCAGACCTCACTTTCTCCTCGAAGACTGCTATCACCTAAAAGGTCAAGGGCAGCACATACATAGTGTTAGAAATGGGGAAAAGTGTTGTTTTGCAGATATAGAAAAAGCGTACAGAAAAGGGGTATAGCAAGAGAACTATTAACTCTGCAGATATTTAGGGAAGAGTATCTCTACCTTTCAGTGTATAATTGTGGTTAATTAAATACTAACTTTGGTGTGTAATTATTATAGCAAATAAGTTCTTTTTAAAAATTAGGTTTTCAGCAAAAAGCTGAGATAACCGAAATGCTTGGGCTATACAAAATGATACAAGTTAATGAAATGTCCGAGGATGGAATGTACCAGCAGAATTGATACAAAATGTTAAACCAGATCTTGATGTACTGTCGACAAAATAATGTGTGTGTCAGCACTTACAGAGAGGAAGGTTGCCAACCTGGGGAAGGGGGCAATGGGCATGGAGCATAGATGGGCAGAGGCAAAATACTAAGAGAGATTGGGTAATGCAGGAGTCGGGAGAGGTGACCTCACGCAGCTCAAAAGTATAACTGCGTAGTAGTTTGAATAATCATCACTTCAATTGCTTTCTGCAATTGGAGTCCTTTCTTGCAAGATCATAGAATAAATTGTCTTGTTTCCAGCTTTGGTGGTCTCGTCTAAAATTTATTGAATTTTGTTTCTAACAATAGGAACACCACCCCCTTCAATCCACTCATAATGCCAACTTGGAAATGTATTGCTGTTCAGCAGTGGTAATAGGTCAAAATACTGGAACTCCCTCCCTAACAGCATTGTGGCCTATATCCCATGACTGTAGTAGTTCAAAAAGGCAGCTCACCACCATATTCTCAAGGGGGAATTAAGGATGGATAACAAACCAGTGACACCCAAATCCTATGTTAGAATTTTTTAAAAACACTTTGTTTGCAAATCTCCATTACCTGCAATGGGATTGTTGACTTTCCAAAAGATGTGATCAAAGTGCTCAACAGAGGTCCAAGGGTGTTCTAAATTTTTCACAATCTCCTTCAGTCCCACTTCTGCAAAACTAAACAAATTGTGATTAAGGTTTATGAAACATGTTATTATTCAGGAATTTGAAAATGAAGGAAATGTGGATGTTAGCTTTTAGTTCTGTGAAGATGACTTGTTTAATTTTAAGCAAGGGTCAGAAAATCATTTGAAATAGTGGACTAGCCTTTCTAAGAGAGCATGTGACTTCAGCTAAGTACTGAAGCAACTACCTGCTAAGTTAATTGTCACATGTGGCAACCTTACACGTGTATAGGAAAATCGTCAGCCTGGAAATGGTCTCATTAACCAAGATATAACCATTAGGAAAGTGAAGAAAAAGCTATCATCATGTAAGGTGACATGCAATGCCTCCCCATGTGGTGTCAGGGTTGTGTTGGCTCACCGGTGGCTCGGCAGAGAGGAATGCCCAATAGTATATGCCTCCCAGATATTGGCTGATGCATAATGAAAATATAGCCAGATAGAGAAGGAAGGTTTGGCAGTCATCTTTGGTGTGAGAAAGTTCCACCAATAAGTTTGTAATAGTAATGAACCACAAACCCCTGCTAGGACTACTTAAAGAGGATAGGACCATGCTGCCCATAGCTTCAGGCCATACACAGCCATAGACTCTTAATTTGAGTACAATTACAAACTGGAAAATTGTCTGGGAGTCCAAGTAACAAATGCAGATACTTTGAACCACCTCCTACTGGCAGATACACCACTGGTGGAGCTGCCATTTCGAAGAATCCTTTCTGGACACACTTCCAGTCACTGCTGACAATATCAGACCGTGGACAAGAAAAGATCTGTCCTAGCAAAACTAAAGCAGCCGGTGGTGGGGGCCAACGCAACCAGAACTGAAACTGCTCAGAACCCAAGAAGACCAGATCATCACAGAGGATTGCATATTTTTATGAGGAGTAAGAGTGAATGTCCTGAATAAAGGTCGCCGCCAGACACTGCCTGAACTCCACCAGGGTCACTTGAGTGTTTCCAAAATGAAGATATTGACAAGTGATGTCTGGTAGCCAGGATTAGATGCTGACATGACCACTTTGGCCAGGCAGTGTCTGAAGTGCCGAAAAGGACAAAGTTTACTGTCAGCAGCCCTCCCACATTCACAAGAATGGCTGGGTAAAACCTGGACTCTGTTACTACACTGGTCCTTTCATCGGCTGTATGTTCTCAGTCATTGTGGACACCCATTCAAATTGATTGGATGCGCATAGAGTTCATTTGTCAAACATGGTGACAACAATTGAAAAGACGCGAGCATCGTTACCATCCATCATCCAATGGTCTGGCGGAAAGAGCAGTCCAAACTTAGAAGGCAGACTTAAAGAAACAGCCTACAGTTTCACTCGATGCCAAAACGTCTTGGTTCCTGTTTGATTATCAGGCCACCCTCAATGAACTACAGGGACAGCTCCAGCAGAGTTGCTAATGGGGAGAAGACTCCACACCAGGTTAAAACTGATCTTCCCAGACCTGGCGGGCAAAGGATTCAACAGCATCAGGAACCCCGAATGCCAGTCACAAGACTCCTCTAACTGAAAGAGGCAGTTTACTTCAGGGGGCAAAGTTTGGTGTTGCAATCATGAGAATGGGTAAGAGGCATGTTAATGCGACGTAGGGTTTCATGATGTACAAAGTTCACTTAGGAGAGGTGGCCCTGAACAAGTATGCAGACCACGTGAAAGCTGCAACCTCGGAAATGGGGCAGTAGTGAAACATACTTGGCCTCTCAGAATCTCCGGCAAGGCTGTCAAAATCCCTGACTTCTCCCCCTCTGCCTAGCATCAATGAAATCGCGGAGGATGAGATGGACATGGCAGGTATCACAGCGTCGATGCTGTTACCATCTGAAGATGATGATTTTCTTCCAAGGCGCTCCAGGTGCAAAATGCCAGCTATGGTCTGGTACACATCACCAGTAACTGAGGCAGAGTTGAAAGAACCAGATCCATTGCAAGAATGCCCCAGGAGAAGCTACAGGAAAAAGAATGGGCCTACTGTCAGGACTTAAGAGTGGGCGAGGATTTCTTGATCGGAATGGAGATCAGCCAGGCGGACCTCAGAATATAGGTTCCCTGACTGGGGCTGTTAACCTGGTCCAATCAGGGAGCCCTGGCTGATATAAGCAGGAGTGTCAGAGGGTCCTGGCCACTCTAGGAGCCAGCTCTGAGCTAGCTGGGTCAGTGTCTTGTACAATTGATGTGTAAATGAAGGGTGACACGGTGACAGAATACCGGCCTTCGTGGGGTTATTTCACACAGTATCAGACGCTGACTGACTGAGAACTCAGGAATACCTGGCCCTGTAACAAGTCCATTCCCAGCAACTATACAGAACATTAGTCAGAACTAGGTCACAACTTACTGAGCATTGGTTTTGGTACTAAATTTGCAAGTATACCTGTCATCAAAAATCACAGAATTACTGCAGTGCAGAAGGTGGCCATTCAGCCTGTCATTTCTGCACCAGCTTTCTGAATGAGTAATTCACTTTCTGTCTTTCCCCTGCCTTCTCCTCACAACCCTGAACATTCTTCTTTGTTTAGATAACAATTCAAGTCTCTTTGAAAGCATAAACTGAGCTTGCCTCCACTACACACCCAGGCTGTGTATTCCTGATCTTCAGCAAAAATTACGTGAGGAAATTTTTACGTTAAAGTGCTTTTGCTTCTTTTGCAAAATGACTGTAAATTTGTGCCCTCTCACTCTTGATCCTTTTATGGATGGGAACTGTTTCTCTCTGTCAACTCTGTCCAGATCCCATCATGATTTTGAGCACTTTGATGAAATCTCCTCTCAACCTTCTCTTAATCAAGGAAAACAATGCAAACGTCTCCAATCTACCCATGTCACTGAAGTTCCTCTTCCCCAAAACAATTCTCGTGAATCTTTTCTGCAACCTCTCCAGTACCTCTAAAGTGCATTACCCAGAAATGGACAACATTTCATTTAAGTGCAAATATCTCTTTTGCACTTGTACTCCATATCCCCTCCATCATCACATGGTTTCTATGGAGCCTTTCTTCCAAGAATGTGATACTAACCTCTCTGCCACAGAGAGTTCAAACAGAGATCTTTCTCACAACTGAACCTCAAATCCACAGGGAGCTCACCAACGATCGAGTATCAATACACTTTAGCATTTTTGAGGGTAATTTCCTCCACCTAGGACACAAAGGGAGAAACCATTCAATCATGAGTCAGAGACATCTCTGTGTAAAAATTAAATCACTGAATTAGAACAGGAATTGTTTACATCAATGAAGATTAAAAATTCGATGGGAAAAACATTTTTGTTGTTCCCAAGAAATTGAAATTAGTTATCAGATTTTAAAACAGACTCAATATTGTCTCTTTAATATAAAATTGAGGCCTTCATGCAGTCCAATCATGATATCTACTCAAGATGGTGTCCTGGCCAGTTCTTGCATCCTTTCAATATAATTTCACATTCTTTCCTAAACATTCTCTTTTGATAAGGGTCCAACACTGGAGGCCTAATGATCTGATAAGATTGAATCAAATCAAATGAAAGTCTCAATCTGGAAGCAAGTGACTGCATGACTCTGTTTTAGATTTGCCGACATGATTTGCATGTACATTCTTTAATATATAGATGGACTATAATGCAAGTAACATTTGCACCACACAACTGCAAGAAAATAATCTAACATTTGCCCCATGATATTCAATGGGCGTTGACAACAACAGGAATTTCTGAAAATACTCAGCAGGTCTGGCTGCACCTGCTAAACAGAATTAGTGTTTCGAATCCAGTATGACTCTTTCAGAAAGGATCTATTATGACTGTTTCTTTCTCCACAGTTCCTGCTAAACCTGCTGACTTTCACCAGCACTTTCTGGGTTTTGTTTTAAACTTAAGATTTCCAGCATCTGCAGTATTTTGCATTTATTTGAGATATTTGGCTATTACCGGCAGTGCAGCTGTTTCTCCCACAGTTCAGCTTGGCGATGCAACTGGAGCTGGGACACCATAGAATCATCGTGGAATCTCTTCGCTGTAAAGTTAGATGCACGTTATATACAGAATATGATACCCAATGGTGAATTATGAGTTGATTGAGGAGCTTGGAGGTTTTTATATTACAAGATCATAGATACATGGGAATGCATTGCACCTGGAAGTCAAATTCAGGGGTTTAGATTGTTTATGGTAAGAATGATGGAAGTTCATGTATCAGCTGTATGCTGAACATGATGAAGGCATTTTGTGGTCAGGTGGGCGCAGCAGAACTGACTACTAGACTGTTTAAGAGCTACAATCAAGCATGCTGGAAATTTGGTCAAGCTAGTTGAAACTCTGACATCAGCTAAACTGTAGCCAGGATATGTTGCAACCTTTGCTTCCCTGTGTTGAACAAATTAGGGAAGTGTTATGGTGGTCTGTAGACGTGCTGTCACTATTATTACCTTATTTGGAGTATGGAATGTGCTGTTTATGACTTGCTGTAAATATTTGGGAGTGTTTTTTACCACTAAATTCCATTGGCTGGAATTGAATGATATGATCAGGCTTTGCCCCCACCCACCACTACTGCATAAATGCTGCCCCCTCCACACTTCACATCAGCACTGATAAACAGTCATCCAGACTCCAAACATTAGCTTGCTATTTCTCCATCGATACTGCCTGACGCACTGTGATCACCAGCATTTTTTGTTTTCAGTACTAACACCAGTAATTTGCTCCTTGATCAATTCACTGGCTGAGGGGCAGAGATGTTTCTAAACAGAAACACATTTTCAGATAAGTTAACAGAGCAAAGAGATTTTCTTGGGATTTAAGGGCAGCATGGTGGCTCAGTGGTTAGCACTGCTGCCTCACAGCGCCAGGGACCCGGGTTCAATTCTGGAGTTCAAACTGGAGTTTGCACATTCTCCCCATGTCTGCGTGAGCTCCCCCTGGGAGCTCCGGTTTCCTCCCACAATCCAAAGATGTGCAGGTTCGGTGAATTAATAATGTTAAACTACCCGTAGTATTAGGTGTAGGGGAATGGATCTGGGTAGGTTGCTCTTTGGAGGGTCGGTGTGGACTTGTTGGGCCGAAGGGCCTGTTTCCACACTGTAGGGAATCTAATCAAGTCTGTCCCCAGATAAATCTTCAGAGAGAAGACCAAAAAAAAAACCACGTGACAAAGATCTACATGGAGAATAAAGTTAGGGAAGTTGAATCAAGTTGTATTTGATCCAAGCCAAACTTTTAGTTAGAATCCCTATACAGTGGGAAAGCAGGCTATTCAGCCCATTAAGTCCACACTAACCCTCCAAAGAGTGTCCCACCCAGACGCACCCCCTACTGGAACCCTACATTCCCCATGGCTAAGCCAGCTAGCCTGCACATCTTTGGACTTTGGAGCAAACTGTAGCACCCAGCAGAAACCCATGTAGACTCAGGGAGAAGGTGCAAACTCCATGCAAATAGCTGCCCAAGGCTGGAAGTGAACACAGGTCCTTGGAGCTGTGGGGTAGCGGTACTAATCACTGAGTCAAATGTGGATTAAGTAAAGTAAGGTAAAATGAAGTTAAATAGAGTGAGTTAAAGTTGAAGTTCAGATAAGTGAAAAGCAAATGTTTCATTGAATGCATGTTTTATATTAAGTATTGACACTTAAAGGATTAAATAAAGATGCGTGTTTTATATTAAGTATTGACACTTAAAGGATTAAATAAAGACGGGCTTGATTAATTAAATTCCCTGTCTTTTGTCTGTCACACAAGGGAAGAATACCTGGGTAAAAGGTTTGAATATTAATTTGAATGATTCAGCTGAGCAACACTCAATCCACACAAGCTGAATCTAATCATGGGATTAGAGTGGGGTCATATAAACTTCAATTTTGTTCTAGAAACTATGCTAATGCAATGCTCTGGCACATCTATGTAGCTCCAGTTTCCTCCCACAGTCCAAAAGTGTGCAGGTTAGGTGAATTGGCCATGCTAAATTGCCTGTAGTGTTAGGTGAAGGGGTAAATGTAAGGGAATGGATCTGAGTGGGTTGCTCTTCGGAGGGTTGTGTGGTCTTGTTGGGCCAAAGGGCCTGTTTCCACACTGTAAATAATCTAACCTAATCTAATCTATCTGAAGAGATGGACTTGTAGTAAAACTTGAAAAATTTTGCTATAAGCTTCAGGTACAGGAGCTTCATATGTCCACTTGCCCTATGTGGAGCAAAGTGCTGTTATGTGCTGGGAATGGAAGATTTGTCTTGAAAGGTGTTGTCTGTCTGATGTGGCATTAAACCAAAACCATGTCAGAGGAGTGTGAAAGATCATATGCTCCTTTTCGTGGAAGAGCAAAGGAGTTCTCTTTGGCATCCTGCCACTATCTATTGCTCCTTGACATTTGAGGACCTTCTTGTGTGTAAACTGGCTGCTGAATTTTCTACAACCATTATATTACACTTCATCAATTCACTGCTGGTCAAATGCTTTGGGAAGGGTTCTGTGTGGATGCATGTTACTTCTGTGGGTCAGCTTTGCTGCTCCCCAGCAACCTCTGGCTTTTCCGCCTTACCGGTTCCTTCCCGGAGGTCTATGTTATTGTCTGCTAGCCACTTGTAGCAGGGGAAATGGAAGAGGTTTCCCTCAGGAATCTCCACCATCGCACAGCAGCAGAACCAGCAATCTTGACCGATGAACGGAATTACTTGCAGCTCCACAAAATAAATGGTCCCAAGGTCCCGATTACTTGCAATTTCGTCGTGACCCACCTGGAAAGTAAATTACGCCAGAAGGATTAATTAGACCGCAATATGGGAAACATAAGTTCAATTATTCAAAGTGAGGGAGATGTTTACAAGTTTCAATTAGGCTGGAAGGTCCTGATTGTGGAACTGGCATCCTATTGTCAGGTTGGTTGCAAGCATAGGCAAGAGAAGTAAGGAGTCGAGAGTGTGGTGCTGGAAAAGCACAGCAGGTCAGGCAGCATCCGAGGAGCAGGATAATCGAAGCTTTGGGCATAAGCCCTTCATCAGAGAGAAGTAAGGAGGATGGGGTCAAAACTTCTTTTTCTCGTGACCCACAAGCAGTGCGAAAGACCTCTTTCAAGCAGTGGTCTCACTTCCATTTACTTGCCTGGCTTTGAGGCCCAAGAAACCCAACTAGCTTCAAGTGGACTTTAAACGGAGATAAAGAATGACGACACCTTCCCCTGCAATTCCAGAAGGTGTAATACCTGCCTGTTTACTTCTTTCCCACTATCCAAGGCCCCAAAACACACCTTCCAAGTGAAGCAACACTTTACCTGCACTTCACTCAATCTAGTCTACTGTATTCATTGTTCATAATGTGATCTCCACTACACTGATGAGACTTTTAACCACTCCTTTGTCTGTTCAGCTGTTTTTCTTTCTTTGGGCTTTATCTCCACCTATTGTTTACTCTCACCCTATCGCCATCCCACTTTCTGTATAAAAAAACTATTGTTTTCATAGCTACCACCATTTCTGAGGAAGAGTCATTGGACCTGAAATGTCAACTCTGATTTGTCTCCACAGATGCTGCCAGACCTGCTGAGCATTTATACCAATTGCTGTTTTTGTTAAATAATGAGAGAAACTGCTGATGCATGAGAGAGTGAAACCCTTGCCTAACAATAGCCAGGGAAAGGAACTGTGAAATCCTTATCAGTCACCTTGGTGGAGACTTGGCGTAGATGCCTCACCACCCACTTCACCTTCCACAACATAATCTACAAACAAACCAACGACACACCCATGGGATCTCTGCTATCAGAATTCATAGCAGAAGTGGTAATGCAAAGACTAGAACAAACAGCCCTACCAACCATCAAACTAAAAATCTGGGTCCGCTACGTAGATGACACCTTTGTCATCACAAAATGAAACAAGATAGAAGAGACATTTAACATCATCAACAACACCCTCACAGGCATAAGGTTCACCAAGGAGGAAGAAACCGACAACAAATTCGCATTCCTGGACGTCACAGTCGAAAGAAAGGACAAAGGACAACTACAAACCTGCGTACACAGAAAACCGACAAACACTGATCAAATACTTAACTACACCAGCAACCATCCCAACACACACAAACGAAGCTGTATCAGAACACTATTCCAATGAGCCACCACACACTGCAGCACGGACAAAAACAGAGGAGAACAACCTATACAACGTATTCAAGAAGAACGGATACTCAAAAAATACAGTCCGCAGATTCCTCAGGAACAAACCACGACAAGCGGACTAACACAGCCAGAAACCCTAACCACCTTACCATACATCAAAGAAGTCTCAGAAATGACAGCCAGTCTACTAAGACCCCTCGGAATTCCTAGAGGCCTGGCACTCCAACTACAACGCCATAAACAAACACATAGATCTAGATACCATCTATCAACCCCTCAGAAAACGAACAGGAAATGACATCACCACAAACCCCAGGAACCCTATCCAGGACAAACATATAAATAGAAAGCAGGAGACAACACCTTCACTTCACTTGGAGGTTGCCACTGATGATGCTACCTAGCCAAGTAATGAAACGTCTGGATATCAAATCTACAGCTCAGCGAGCAAACCTACACCCTATGCCAGATATTGTTAGTAAGATGGTTTCTTAAATCTCTTTTTCTGATGGACATTTGGCTTGTGAATTGCCCTGATGTTGTTTAATGTAGACAGTTTTTCTTTCTTCATTTATGGGACGTGGGCAGAGTTGGCTGGCGAGCATTTACTGCCAGTCCCCAGTTGCCCTTTAACTTAGACTTCCTAACATTTTTTGTGTTTCAACCTATTTTTTTAAACTTTGTTCCATTGCCTTTGATTTTCCTCACTGTTGCAGTATCTCATGTGCCCACCAACATTGGTGGTAATGTCCACTGTGAGCTGTGGGTGTTCCACTAGCTTTTTTGGTCTGTAACTATCCCTTGCCCAACAGGGATTTCCAATATGCTCGTAGAGCTTCCAATGTCTATTCACTCTGCAACTGAGGCTCAACTGGGTACTGGTCCTACGGTTTAACAGCATCGAATACAATCTAGAACTGCCAGTGTAACTCATTTCTAACTTCTAGTTCACATTTGATTCAGTGTCAATCTTACCAGTTCTGAATTTTTTTTCTATTGCCACACTGCATTTGGCCATCATGGTTCTACTGTAGGGTTCTCAAATATTCGATTTTCCCAGTTTGTACAAGCAACCTTTTGAAAGCTGTACATGCAGAGTTCTTCAGAGCTTAGAGGAATCTGCATTGCTGTTCACCATGTTGTATGATGATCAATTTGCTGAAGGATAGATTTGCTGCCACCAACCTCCTTTTAGGCTGGGATTACCAGTTATTTTGGGCAAAATCTCTTTGTATTGAGAGTAGCTTCCATTGTGTTGTGGGACAGATTTCAAACAGATCTAGTGGCTCAAGATTGGGTATTCATCAGATGCTGTAGGCCATGAGCAGCAGCAGAATTGTACTCCAACACAATCTGCAACCAGTAACCTCATGGCCTGACAAAATCCCCATTCTATCATTACCATTTAACCAGGGATTAACCCAGGTTCAATGAAAAGTTCAAGAAGGCACATCAGAAGTAGCACCAGGTATACCTGAAAAAAGTGTCAACCTGCTGAAGGTACAGATAGAAGTTCTGCAGTCCTGCGTGAATGGTGGACAACTAAGCAAGTCACAATGACGAGGAAGTCCAGCATGTCATACGAAAGATAATGCTGCAACATTCTTCAATCTTAATTGCCAAACAGATGACCATCTCAACCTCCTCTGAAGGTAGCCAGTGTCACAGATGCCAGTTTCCAACCAAATTGTTTCACTCCACATGATATCAAGGAATGGCTGAAAGCACTGATATTGTAAAGGCTATTGTCCCTTCCAATATACCAGCAATTTATTGAAGTTAAATGCTCCAGAACGCTGCATGCCCATAGCCAGTTTGTTCTAGTGCCACATAGCCTTTTATTAGGTGGATCAGCCATGCTAAATATTGTTCCATAGTGTCCAGGGATCTGCATGTTAGGTGAGCTAGCCATGGGAGAAACCCCATGCAGGGATGGGGTAGTGAGGTGGTTCTGAGTGGCATGTTCTTTGGAGGGTCAGTGTACATTCAAAGGGCTGAATGGCCTCTTTCTGCACTGTAAGCATTATGATCTCTAAATCAGGTTGGCCAGATAGTGTAAGCGTGCACTTTGTTATTGGATGTTCATTAGAGTAATGTTTCTTCCCTGGGGTGTGTCATTCCTACATCATTTGTTACTGCTGTGTTACCTGTTGTTTTTCCATTTCCATTAATGGAAATATACAGTAGACCCCTGTATCTGGTGGCTGACTTGTGTCTGTGCAGGTGGTGAATTTACATCTTGCTCAGTCACCTGGCCTTGAGGTACAACCTCTCCAGTTATGTGTATGTTCCTGTGGCCATGATTTATATCTGGTCTTTCACTTTCACTGCATATGATTGCCATGGTGTGGAGATGCTGGTGTTGGACTGGGGAGGACAAAGTCACAAATCACACGACATCAGGTATAGCCCAACAGATTTATCTGAAATCACAAGCTTTCGGAGCAATACTCCTTCGCCTCTTTGGAGAGAGAGTACAGAAGGTTCACCACCATGTTGCCTGGTCTCAAGGGCATTGGCTGTGAGGAAAGGTTAAAAAGACTGGAATGGTTTTCACTGGAAAGCTGGCAACCAATTTCCTGCATTCGTTCCATATCCTTAAATGTTATGATATTTGAAGTACTGATCCAAATTTTTTTATAAGGTTTTAAGGTTTCCAGTCTCCACTACTTTTGTGGGCATTGCATTCCAGATTCCCACCATCTGCTGAGTGAAAAGGATTTTTCCCAAAATCCCCTCTGAATCCCCTGCCCCTTATCCTAAAGCTATGCCCCTCGTGATTGACCCATCAACTTAAAGGGAACAGCTGCTTTCTGTTCACCCTGTCCATACCATTCAATCTTATACACCTCAATCCTGTCCCTCCCTCAGTCTTCACTGCTCTGAAGAAGACAATCCAAGCCTATCTAGTCTCTCCTTATAGCTCAATTTCTCAATTCCAGGCAACATCCTGATGAACCTCTTCTGTACCCCCTCTCGCGCTCTCACATTCTTCCTATAGTGAGGTGATCGGGACTGCACACGGTACTTCAGTTGCAGTCTGACCAACACTCTGTACAACTCTGACATTACCTCCTTGCTGTTGTATCCTATGCCGCAACTGATGAAACTAAGTGTCCCACATGCCTTCTTAACAATCCTATTCCCGTACTCTGCTGAATATGAATGTTACTGGCTTGGCAAGTATTTGCCCCCATTTCCCAGATGCTCGTATGTTTAATACCACAAACAAGATTTTCTTTTGCAATCTTTTGAATAAGTGTCTAACACCAATCAAAGTAGGGCAGAAAATTCTGTGGTACCTCTACATAATGGATAAAGACCGGCAACAATACAGAAAATACTTCACAAAATTCTTAAGTGGTAGGAGTTTCCAACACAACAGAATTTGAAAGAAGAAAAGGCAACAGAATCAAAGACAAGAGCGTGGGACAAATATAAAGATTGGGATGCAGTTGTTGAGATTGAATTGTTATGTTCACTGGCATGACCAACATTCGTCACTGTAAGAGAAAATAACTATATTTTTTTAAATTGGCCTTTCATCATACCAAAGTATAAGTTCTGGCTAATTTATTGGTAGCATGGTTATCTTAAAGTTACAAGATTCTGCATTCACTTTGTACTACAAAACTGAAGCAGAAAAACCAAGGCTGGAACTACAGTACAGCATTGAGGGAGAGCTGTGTTGTTAGTGCTGCTGCCTCCCAGATGAAATGATAAACAGAGGCCCCCATTCCTGCATGGATGGATGTGAAACCTCCTCTGGCATTATTTTGGAGATCAGCAAGCAGGATCTCCTTAATGCCCTGATCAGTGTGTTCATCCTTCAATCAACATCACAACACCAACCTCGACCTTTACTGCCCCAGATTGCCTGAGCATTTTTGGATTTGCCACAATGTTAGTATTTCATGCTGATGGAAGGAAACCCACACCCAGGCTTTTATTGAGCATGCAATTTTGTCTGTAATTCCAGTGCTATTGCATAGTTGAAAATGTGTTGCTGGAAAAGCGCAGCAGGTCAGGCAGCATCCAAGGAACAGGAGAATCGACGTTTCGGCAGTGTAAACTTCATTAGGTGTTAAGCATTTAGAACGTAGAACATAGAACATAGAACAATACAGCACAGAACAGGCCATTCGGCCCACGATGTTATGCCGAACATTTGTCCTAGCTTAAGCACCTATCCATGTACCTATCCAATTGCCGCTTAACATGTAGTGTAAATGCATGTATTTATCTTTGAAATAATTTCTCCAATGTACTGGCACAACCTAATGTAATGTCAATTACAATAGGCTGCTAAAGTCAGAGTCATACAGTATGGAAACAGAGCCTTCAACCCAACTTGTCCACGCCAACCAGGTTTCCTAACTGGAACTAGCCTCAACAGCCTGCATTTAGCCCATATAACTCAAATTTATGTTCCAGTCCAAATGTCTTTTAAATGTTGTCATTGTACCCACCTCAACCACTTCCTTTGGCAGCTTGTTCCCCTATTTGTAAGAAAAAGTTGCTCCTCAGATCCCTTGTGAATTATACCCCCCTCACCTTAAACCTATGCCCTCTGGTTTTGGACTCCAACCCTGGGAAAAAGATCTTGTTATTCACCTTATCTATGCCCTCATCATTTTATAAAACTCTACAATGTCACTCCATAGCCTTCTTCACTCCATGGAGAAAAGTCCTAGCCTCTTCAGCTTCTCGTGATAACTGAAACTGCTCCCTGTCCCCCCTCCAGTTACATCCTTGTAAATCTTTTTTGCACCCTTTCCAATTTAATAACATCCTGCCTACAGTACAATGCTGCTGTCTCTAAGATTCTCAAACCCCTTGTCGTATCTTTACTCACAGATCCTTGCTACTGATCACAATGCAGCCATCTGTTGACGCTGGCCTTGTGGCTCACTCCCTTCTCTCCGATCAAGGTGCAGTAAACATAACTCTGGGTTCCTGCACCCCCAATTGTCCCAGTCTCAATGGTCACTTTATAGGCATTCATTTAAGCAGTGGGAGAAATTCAGATCTTTGATTGTGGCAAAACTGACTGACAAGGAAGCGGATGCAATGTTTATACATGAAGAAAAAAAGTGATTTTTCTGGGAAACCAGCTGACTTATAATCTGATAGAAAATTCCATTTATGACACAGGTCTTGACAGACCTGAGTTTTTTTTACCTTCGATTCAATTTTTCATATTTAGAGATTGGAGGAAACTTTGGTTCAAATTCCATACCCTTATTAAAAAGAGATAATACTAAGAAAATAATTAATAGTGACTAAGTCAAAGTGGCAAGGAAATCTATACGACTCTATGCCCAGTGCAAATGACGATGCTCTGAACACCAAACATCGATGCTAAATGAATATACACTAACAGGGCAAGTGAACAGTGCTGACATGCAGCCCAGTCTGAACTGTGAGCAGGGTGCCTGACCACAAAGTGTTCCCACTGCAGATTTTCAATGCTAATTCCAGTGAGCCCTACAGTACAGACCTGTGCTTCCAGAGTAGTGCCAGCATGGTTATGAGGTGTTGCTGTCTACTGTATGCCAATGTCAATGGAAGGCAGATCCACATGGCTATGCTCATAGATTGTGACCAGAGTTACAATTTGGCTGTAGACATCACAGTTCTTTTTCCCCCCACAGCAAGCTGAGAACTGAATCTGCCAGGTACCTGCTCTGATTTCCATATTGAGTTTTCCAGATGTCTAGCTTGTTTTGTGTATTGAGTAAGGTAGGAGCCTAATGAGGCAAGTTTCTTTTATTCTGTTATGACTTATGGACGTCACCTCATCCCTAGTTACCCTTGAGAAGCTGCAGATGAGCTGCCTTCTTCAACCACTCATTTTAGTTTTCCTAAATAAACACAGGGTGTAAATTCAAATCTGCTACAGTGGTGAGATACCTAAGCTTATGGGCAAGGAACTGTACCCCTGTTGCTGTGAGCAGCAATGCCCCATCAGATTGGTTGTCCTGCAAGACTGTCTCCTGTTCTGAGAGAATTCCAGATGGATTGAGAAGCTGTGAAGCATTTTGAGGCAGGAAGAGATGCAGCAGTAAAAAAAAGTCCTTTCCATATTTCTGCCTGACTGAATTAGATTTCCTTTTCACAAACAGTATGATTGGGGTGCCCAAGTTCCTAATTCACCCTGCTCCACGAGGAAGCCTCCTCCCAGTACCAAAGGGATTGTGACCATGGAGCACATCATGGTCTCACTGCCGTCTCTCCATCAGTCCTGCCTACAGATGGCACTTCTCTAGATCCTTAAATCACCTGCAGTGGAAGATGGTAAGGAATTGATGAGTAATGTCAAGGTACTATCTATTTCTGAAGTAAAAGGCAGTTGAGTTCAATTAGGAATCCAAAATGAAATCTTAACGCTCACTGCATTGACTACAGAGATGAGAGCGTTGACTGCAGAGGAGTGATTGCATCAAAGAGATCTATCCTCTCTGTTCTTCAGAAGGATGAAACATGCACATTCTTTGTGGAGCACATGCTGAGGCTGTTCCTCAGAGAGTTAGGAGGTTGGGGTCATAGTCAAAGACACACCTTTGGTGCAACCAATGAAATCAGGAATGCACAAGAGGCAGGATTTGGAGTTGCACAGAGACTTCAGAGAATTGTCAGACTTGGGGGAGGTTCCAAAGGAAGTGAGGTTGTGGTGGGGTCAATGCAATGGGTCAGTGTGGGTCAGCGAACATCAGGGGTGGTGGGTGAAAGGGACTTGGTGCAAGTTGGAAGGAGGGTTTTGGATGATTTCAAGTTTAGGTGGGTTTGGAATACTCAAGTCTAAAAGAAAGAAAAGTAAGGATGAAGGTTACAGCAGTCGATGAGCTGAGACAGGGGCTTAGCTGGTGATGATACAGAGTTAGATATGGATAATTACAATGATGACCAGCTCAAGAGGTCATCACGGGCTTGAGCACGACCCCAAAGCTGCAAATAATCTGGTCCGGTTGGATGCAAGATCCCTGCATGGCTAAACAATGCAAGGCACAGAAACATAAGTGGGCCATTTATCCCATTGAGTCAGCTCCCTATTCAATGACATCATGGCCAATCTGATAATCAACTCAAATTTCCTGCTTTTTCCCAAAACTCTTGATTCCTTCTGACTGAAAATCTGTCTGTCTCAGCCTAGAGTGTGCTTAATGACCTAGCCCAACAGTCCTCTTGACTGTCAATTGAGAGCTTGGCAGTTTCACTCCAACTTTTTATGAATGAATATTGTATGCAGTTTTGTTCTCCTTATTTAAGGAAGAACATAACAGCATCAGAGGTAGAGATTGGGCAGGTTTCCTGGATTGAACCTGGAATGCCTGGGTTGTCTTATGAGGTTAGGTCAGACAGGCTGGCTTGTTTCCACTAGAGGTTAGAAGAGTGAAAGGATATTTCCCACTGTGGGTCATTCCAGACCTGGGCGCACTGCCTTAAAATTCAGTAGGAGTGGTCAAACTTTCAGGATAGTGACAAGGAAAAAAACCATTTCTCACTCAGGATTTCTGATCTTTTTTCTTCCATGGAATGGTGGAGGCTGGGTCATAGAGTCATACAGCAAAGAAACAATTCATCCATGCTGACTGTCCAATTCATCCATGCTGACCAATTTCCCTCAACTAAACCAGTCCCATTTGTCTACAATTGGCCCATATCCCTCTAAACCTTTCCCAGGCATGTAGCTATCTTTTAAATGTTGTAAATGTAGCTGCATCAACCACTTCCCCTGGCAGCTCGTTCCATACACAAATCACCCTCTGTAACAAAACATTGCCCCTCAGGTCCCTCTTAAATCTTTCCAATGTCATCTTAAACTGAAGCCCTCCAATTTTGGGTTCCCCTATCCTGGGGAAGATCTTTGCTATTCACCTTATCTATGCCCCCAAAACCTATTTGAGATCACCCCTCAGTCTCCTACATTTCAGTGAAAAAAGCCCCAGCCTATTCAGCCTCTCCTTATAACTTGTGAGAAACAAAGATCACTCACTTCAATAATTTCAGTCCGAGACAAGATCTGAATCAGTAGTGTCATTTATTTTACTCTTGCAAGACGGTGAGGTGTCCACTGTCCACAAGGCAGGGACACACACACACTGAATTCAAGTAGTACACAACATTTATGTAATTTGGTTCCTATTCTTTCATCCCATTGCTCCTCCCCTGTTTACATCTCCCACCTAAGACCGGCGCCCATTACTCTTGTTCATCTCTTGCCTTATCCGGTGTTGTCTGTGACAAAATGCTTATTTATGGCCTCACAAGGCCATTTGACCACATCCTGCTGTGGGCCATTCTCCCTTACTTGTTATGACCTTATGACCTCACGACTTCTTGATTGTGGTTTGTTCTTGTTTTTGCAGAAGCGGGAAAGATGCTTATAACTACTGTTTGTACAGGCATATCTAGCTTAACCCCCTCCCCTCACAGCACCTTAGCTATTTGTCTGTAACATCTATCATTCTTTGCAGGCACATTTCAGCTAATACAAAAACAATTATGTATTTCTTTCACATAGTTTTCATTCTTGCTGACTCAGCCCTTGGCTGAAACAATTATACACTGGTGCGAGTTCATTTACCTTGCATAAGTAATCATAATTGCAGAAATAACACTACTTTACCTATATCCCACAATTTCCCCTTTTTTCTTTAATTATCATTTGTTACCTTCTGCATTTTTCTGATGTCACTTCCAAATTGACGAGCATCTTACCTAAAAATTCATTTATTTTGGAAATCTCCCTGAGGTCACTTATTCCTTCAATGCACGGTGGCAAGCACTGCTGCCTCACAGCGCCAGAGACCCGAGTTCAATTCCCACCTCAGGCGACTGACTGTGTGGAGTTTGCACGTTCTCCCCGTGTCTGCGTGGGTTTCCTCCGGGTGCTCCGGTTTCCTCCCACAGTCCAAAGATGTGCAGGTCAGGTGAATTGGCCATACTAAATTGCCTGTAGTGTTATGTAAGGGGTAAATGTAAATGTTGGGGTAAGGGTATGGGTGGGTTGCGCTTCGGCGGGTCGGTGTGGACTTGTTGGGCCGAAGGGCCTGTTTCCACACTGTAATGTAATGTAATCTAAAAATGTAATCTCCGAATGCTCTTTAGGGGCATTTGTTTCATTAAGTCGTCACAATCAGTCTCTGGGTTAGCCCTCATATACAGGGTATGATTCAACAGCCAATGGCTACCAATACCTCTGCTACTACTCTCAGGGAAGTAATGATGGAAACCATCACCCCCTTCAATTTTCCAAAACATGATTCAAGCCATCCTGTGAGAGATGTGTCTACTCCTGACTTCTCAGCCAGTTCCTCAGCTAAGGTAGTCAATCCCCTTAAGGTGGCCAGAGATAGGAACTTCCCGAGGACCTGGGACAGTAGATATTAGGGAATAAACCTCCATTTCCTGTGGATTCAGAGCTGCTTCTTTCATTACCTCATCAGCCAGTAATGTAGCTTTCCATTCTTTAATTAACAATGAATTAATGCAGTCATGTTTTAAATTAACCTTGAATCAATATGACAGGTCACTGAGACTGCGTGAAGGGATCCTGCCAATTAATATTGATTCAGGCTAGCACAATCGATTTATTGTAAATATTAATTATATATTATATAAATAAAAATTATCTGTAATTCAGGGTGGAAACGCAAATGACCAAAACATTTTTAAAACTGTAATTGCGCAGTTCTATTTATTTACCAGTCACTTGTGCTTTCTCATTCTGTTTCTGTAATTGTTTTGCTCAAGTACATTCATTTTTAAGAACCTCAACAGATTTCATAGCACCATTTGCAGTTACTTCAGTCCCAATTTGGTGGCAGTATTTTGTCATGAGCGCAAAACTGATGCTTCGTGCCTCTCATCACAAAACTGTCACCATAATCCAATTAACTCTTTCGTTCCCCATCTTGGGCTTAAATTTTAAGGATGACCTTGCTGCCCCTGTATTGACTAGGAAAACTCCGTCCCCTTTATAAAGTCCCACCTTTAAATTTATCAAGGGTTCCTGGTGGGTCCCTGGGGGCAGGAACTCCTGACACCTCTATTTTTCATCAAGGTTCATAAACGGTACTGTCTTCACTTCCTTTTTCAAATCTGGACACTCTCTCTTAAAGTGACCCGTCCTTTCACAGTAATAACATCCCACCTGTGGAGATTTCCACTTCAATCCTGGTTCCTGTCCACAAGACCCCTTAACATCTCCTCCCTGACCATTCCGGTTTCTTTCTCCTTTTAGTTTTGTCCTTTTCTTTATTATCTCATCAACCGTGGCTATCATTATTTTTGCCTTATGTTTCCACTTCTCATGTTACGTTGCCAGATCAATTGCTGACCCGATTTAACCAACTGAACAGCCTTAGGGCCACCTAATGGCCATTCTTCATCACCCAATGTTTTATTTAAAACTTGAGAATTTTTTAAAGAAATATTGCAATATTTCTTGCTCCCCATAACTTCAAATACCAATTCATCAATTTATGCTTGACTAACTTTAAAGCCTGTTCCTAACTTGTAAATATATTTATATTCATTGATTCAGTATTCAATATTTAAAATGTAAAATGCATACAGTTCCCAACTTTGAAATCCACCTATAATTACCCAGTTTTAGTCCCTTAATTTAAATCCAAAATTAGTTTGTTTTTTTTCCCGCGTGGCCACTCCCCTGTTTATATTTTTTCTTTTTTTTTCTCTTTTCTTTTCTTTTTAAATATTTAACCCCCACACTACCGCCTAACTGCAGCAGTGCTTATTTTTTCCCCAGCACCCATGGTGTGTTGGTGCAGGTGTGAGACACAGTGAGAGACACAAGGTGCACAAATCTTTATTCAATTTCCACCACCAGGAAGATTGGAAAACACCCGGGTGGCCAGTGACAAGCAGTACCCTTCACAAAAGGCAATGCTGTGTGATCAAACAGTGAAGGGGAGGGTAGGGACTAAATCAAAATAGAGTTGGAGGGGGAAATAATGCACTCCACACCCTGCGGCGCCCACCTCTCCCTGAACAACTCTAGGGTGTTGGTGGACACCGCGTGCTCCTTCTCCAAGGACACCCGGGCCCTAACGTAACCGCGGAAGAGGGGCAGGCATTCGGCCCTAACGATCCCCTCCATGGCCCGCTGCCTGGACCTGTTGATGGCCAGTTTGGCCAGGCCCAGGAGCAGACCCACGAGGAGGTCTTCGGACCTGCCCTCCCTCCTCTGTACCGGGTGCCCGAAGATCAGGAGCGTGGGACTGAAGAGCAATCAAAAGCAGAGGAGGAGGTTTTTAAGAAAATCAAAAAGGGAGTGCAAACGCCCACACCCAATATACACGTGGTCCACTGACTTCATAGCGCCACAGAACAAGCAGTTAGACTGAGAGTCCGTGAACCACCGCAATCTGTGGTTGCAGGGGACTGCTGCGTGCAGCACCCTCCACCCCAGATCCCCGAGAGAAAGGGGGAGGACTCCCGCGTCGAGAGCCCTCCACTGGGGATCTCCACCGCCCGGTGGCAAATGGGCACGCCAAGGCGTGTGCGGACGGTGGATGAGGGAGAAGAGGTGGACGGTGTGCAGCAGCAGTCTATACAGGGCCCACCTTTTTACCCCCTGAAAGGGAACAAAATTAAAATTCCAGAGGTGGCTCAGGTTGTGGGGCACAGGCTCCCGCGGGAAGTACGGGACCTTGGGGCCAATGTGAAATTCCGTCCGGGCTGGGGTGAGCGCGGACGGGATCCCACCGCACACCTGAGCGTCCTCTAACTGGTGCACTACGTCGGGTCCGAGCACCACCGTTTTAAGGGGTCGGATGGTGGTGGCCATGTACCGGACGTCTACCTCTACCCTGCTCGCTATGTCCTGCGGCAGCGTCCAGCCCAGGAAAATTAGTTTTCTTAAGTAGTCCTGACCAATCATTGCTCAATTACAATACTATAGATCGTGAAATAATCGGAGCTGCCTTAAAAGAATTTGTCTATTCAAGTTAAAAATGAAACTTCTAATGCATGAACAATGGCCGAATCCAATGTCACAGATATTAAACGTAGGATTTTGCTTTTACTACAATCTAATATTGAACTGAAACTTCAACTGTCCTGCATAAATCGCTTTTATGTAAGGATAAAAGAGATTAGTTAGAAACTGATAGTAAAGCAGTCATGACCTGTAAAAAGAACAGGAGTTATCTTTTTTTTATAATCACTATAGAATCCTTAACCTTAAAAGAAATCATGTTAAGTTTCCATAATAAAAATCAGATTCAAAACAGTCCTGGAACTCAAGCTTCAGGGAATAAAGCGCAAACATTCAATCACCAACAAACAAATGTGCATTCAAACCAAATCACAAAGGGTTAAACTTTCTACCAGCTGTACAGCTCTTTTCATTCTGTCTCTCTCACACACCATATCTCATAGACCCTTTCTGAGCTTCCCGCAACAACACCTCTGGGTGCTCCTCGCTTCAGCCCTCTATCTTTTGAATATTTTTCTGGATGTCTGACCATGATTTAGTTACAAAGTGTACCCTCAGTAGCCCTTCAGCCACTAGCCCTTCCAAATGGAAGCATAACCAGATTCCTCCTGACTCTAAGGTTGTTTTTCATTGACATACAAATTCAAATATTTACAAACCCAGTCTTCGTCCGACCCGTTCTTTGGCCAGAAGACGGCGGGACAAAGAATGGATTCCTTAGTCCATACAAAGCAACAATATTTAATCATCTTTTTCCCTTGTACAAGTATTATTTTTCCAATTCCACAACATCCTGCCCAACGGACTTCCTGGAGGTATGTTGTAAGGGATCCCGCCTCCATTTCCATTGCCTTTGTCTTCTTTTGTTCTCCCGGAGGCTATTTCCTTACCCACGGCACAGCCCATATTGAGTTCCTTCATTAATCCCTTATTAACTACTAAAACTCAATCCCGGCCACCAAAGCAGTTCTTAAAAGTCAATTTTCTTACCCTGGTCTGTGCACAGAGTTGCCTGGCCCCTTTTTGCTGTATTTCCTAACAACCTCCTTTCACTGTCAGATTCAGATGTCTCCCTTGTGGGATTCGTACCAGTCGCCCAAGGGAGCGGACCAAACCGGGACACGAGACCACTCCACAATCGGGAACGGGACGTGTCTTCCCAGTGTCCAGGGCCAGCCATACCCCCCCCCCCCCCCCCCCTCCCCCGGCGATGGAAGAACATCCCGGACGGCCCCCAATTGTGAGAAACAAAGATCACTCACTTCAATAATTTCAGTCCGAGACAAGATCTGAATCAGTGGTGTCATTTATTTTACTCTTGCAAGACGGTGTGGTGTCCACTGTCCACAAGGCAGGACACACACACACTGAATTCAAGTAGTACACAACATTTATGTAATTTGGTTCCTATTCTTTCATCCCATTGCTCCTCCCCTGTTTACATCTCCCACCTAAGACCGGCGCCCATTACTCTGGTTCATCTCTTACCTTATCCGGCCTTGTCTGTGACAAAATACTTATTTCTGACCTCACAAGGCCGTTTGACCACATCCTGCTGTGGGCCATTGTTAGGTATATTCTCCCTTACTTGTTATGACCTTATGACTTCTTGATTGTGGTTTGTTCTTGTTTTTGCAGAAGCGGGAAACAGATGCTTATACCTACTGTTTGTACAGGCATATCTAGCTTAACCCCCTCCCCTCAACACCTTAGCTATTTGTCTGTAACATCTATCATTCTTTGCAGGCACATTTCAGCTAATACAAAAACAATTAGGTATTTCTTTCACATAGTTTTCATTCTTGTTGACTCAGCTCTTGGCTGAAACAATTATACACTGGTGCGAGTTCATTTACCTTGCATAAGTAATTATAATTGCAGAAGTAACACTACTTTACCTATATCCTACAAAACTCAAACCCTTTAGACCCATTAACATCCTGTTAAGTATCTTTCCTGCACACTTTCCAATTTAACAACTTCCTTCCTATAACAGAGCAATCAGAATTGCTCCAAATGTGCCTCACCAATGTCCTGTACAATCTCAACATGACATCCTGGAGCGATCATGAAGCACATTCACTTGGCAATGTTTCCAGCAAGCCCTTCCACCAAGACATGGTGCACAAAATCAATCCTGGGATTGCAATCCTTAAGCCTGGGCAAGCTCAAATGCCTCTCCATTTCAGACTCAAGGGCACAGGTGCCACCAGCTTTTTCAGGTGGATCTGCCATGTACGGTTTCCAGCAGATTCCTGTTCAGGACTTGGGCTTGGCTCAAAGACTTTCTCCTGTGTGTGCATGTGAGAAAAATAACCCACAGACAGATTCGGCTCCAGATTCCCCACTTCTCAAATCCACTCAATCGTCCATCATACTCCCCGCGGGGTTGCTGGGGGTCGGTTGACACAATCCCATACAAATGGAGAAGTGGAGAAAGACATCAGTCTCTTTCAATCCGTCCCATCGGAGACGAGAAAGAGAGCCAGAATCTGGCTCACCTGCTTTAAGGAACAGCGACCGGTGCTGCCCAATTTCTGGCGCCTACCTCCCTTTGACCGACCGACCGACCCTTCGTTTTATTTCAATTGTCCAGATTTGCTCCAGGCCGAAGCCTCACCCCGCGATGGGAGATCGAAAAGCCACTCCGGCCGGATCCCCCAGACTCGACGTCGGCGGTTAAACCGAGAGGACCCCGTGATTGTTCATCAGCCGCCCAAACCCGCTGTTATTATCAGCAGATTTCCCTCCCTTCACTCACCGCCATCTTGACCGTTAAGCGCTGCCCTCGAGCCCACGTTCAAATTTGAATCCAACGGTCGTGTCACGTGCCCGTCACAAACGGCGGGAGCCGAACCGCTCGCGAGCTTCTCCCTCAGCTCCACTCTATGAAAGCTCTTTCCCTAAAAGGGCATTAATGACACAAACGCTGCTTTTAGAACAAGGGTTTACTTTAATGAGACTAGCGTACGTTTCCAGATTTCTTAATTTAATTTCAGTTCTGAAGCCACCGTGATGCATTTGAACCCGTGTCCTGCGAGAATTATTGGTCAGGTGAGACAACCACAACACTGTCATCTCCTCATCAGAGGAACAAGAGTAGTCCACTCAGCCCCTTGACGGTTTTTAAGGAGGAGGTGGATAGTTTCTTGTCAGGTGGGGGGGATTAAGGGTTATTAGGTTGGATGGAAATGAAGGGCAGAGCAGGGTTGAGGGGCCGAATGGCCCACTTCTATTTCATAGGTTGGTAAGAGCGTGAGAACTCCACTGTCAAGCTTACCAAGTTATTTCTTGTGAGAAGCAAAACTCACATATTAATAAATTTCAGTCTGAGTCAAATTCTGAAGCAGCAAATTGTACTGATACTTACTTGCAAGAACAGGTTCCTAACGAGTAACCACCCGATCTGAGGGTTACATTCTGATTGATGCTCTTCAGCTGCATCTCTCGGTCCTCCCCTTTCACCCCAATGGTTATGTTTGCTGTAGCGCGTAGCCTATCAAAGGCTCTAGCTTCACTCCACTTTTGTCTAGCTTCTCTCCGCCTCTGTTTACTTCTCCCATTACTCTAAGCTTGTGACTATCCTGGCATAGTTTGCTGTCATCGTGCGATCATCCTGCCAAACTAAATTCCATCCGTTGGCCACATCCCTCCTGAGACTGGCACACTATTCTCCTGTTACTGGTATATCTTGCTACACCGTCACTCTGCCCTATTAGTCATAGATAATTCTACCTGTTTTCGCTTCTCATTGTTTAATACTGGCATGCTCAGCCTAATTTTATAATGTAAACTTTTGCAGAAGCAACACCTATTCCCTTATTCTGCACAATTTTAACCCTATACCTTACATTTCTGAAAGTGCAAGAACCCAACTAATCACAAGCTATTTACTATTTTGCAGAGAAAACTGGGCGAATACAACGAGAAGTATTTCACCGAAGAGAAGGTGCAGAACATCATTGGGAAATTTCAAGAAGAGTTGAAGAAAATCGATAGTATGATCCAGAAATATGATGACAACCGGGCCCTGAAATATGAATAGATGCATCCTGATGACATTGAGATTAGCGTCACCATCTGATGGGCAGAGCAATCTTTCCTTATGTACAATTTGGTCAGTAGTTATCTACTAATGTAAGATGGGTAGCATTAAGACAACTTTCCTAGCTCTGCACATGATAAAAGGTAGTTTCTCAAGGCATACTCGGATTAATTAATCATCTTAGTTATGTCAGAAATAATAATCATTGCAATACTAATGACTGCTCTTTCACCCTAACTTTGGTCTAGTTTTATTGCATGAATAGATTTATTTAGAGCAATATGATCTTTGCTATTAAAGTATTCATTTGAAAAACTCATTTTAACTCACTGACTTTTTATTCCCACAATAAAGGCATAGCTTTTACTTTGCTTGACATCTTTTTTAGTCTTTTTCCATGTTACTGCAATCGACCAGGCAAAATTAGAGATTTGTAAGTGAGATGTTGGTGACTCTGGAGTCCTGGGTGAGTGTGGAATCGTTGGTGAGTGTGGACTCATGTGTCGCTGTGGTGTTGTTGTTGATTCAGGAGTCACAGATTGCAAATCCCTGATACAAGAAAAAAAGGGGTGGATGTTTGCTTCTGAGCTGTAGGTTTGATATCCAGACATTTCATTACCTGGCTAGGTAACATCATCAGAGGCGACCTCCAAGTGAATCGAAGCTGTTGTCTCCTGATTTCTATTTATATGTTTGTCCTGGATGGGGTTCCTGGGGTTTATGGTGATGTCATTTCCTGTTCATTTTCTGAGGGGTTGATGGATGGTATCTAGATCTATGTGTTTGTTTATGGCATTGTGGTTGGAGTGCCAGGCCTCTAGGAATTCTCTGGCATGTCTTTGCTTAGCCTGTCCCAGGATAGATGTGTTGTCCCAGTCGAAATGGTGGTTTTTTTCCTCCATGTGTAAGGCTACAAAGGAGAGAGGGTCCCTACAAGAGAAAGAGGTGTTCATTTTTATGAAGTTCAGAAACTTCCTTGTGCTATAATACATGACATTCTCAAGTAGCTGAACAAGGCCAGGTAGCATGTCCTGAATAAGCCTGTTTATGCTCTGGTGATGCCATTTTACATAAGCTGGAAGTTCTTTCTTGATTTACTCATGGGACATGTGTGTCGCTGGCTGGACCAGTATTTATTGCCCATCCCTAACTACTGTTGAGAGGGTAGTGGTGAGCTGCCTTCTTGAGCTGCTCCAGTTCACAATGCCCTAAGGGAGGGAATTCCAGGATTTTGACCCAGTGACACTGAAGAACAGCCAATTATAATTCCAACTCAGCATGGTGACCAGCTGGGAGGTAAACCTGCAGGTGGTGATGTTCCCAAGTTTCTGGTGCCCTTGTCCATCTAGATGGAAATCGTTGTGAGTTTGAAAGGGGCTGTAAAGAACCTTTGGTGAATTTTGGCAGTATATCTTGTAGATGGTACACACTGCTGTTCCTAAGCATCAGTGATGGAGGGAGTAAATGAGTGTGTATGTGATGCCAGTCAAGCAGATTGCTTTGTCCTAGATGGACACAGAGTCATATTGCGTGGAAACAGACCCTTCAATCCAACCAGCCCATGCTGAACATAATCTCAAACTAAATTATTCCCACTTGCCTGCTCCTGGTCCATATCCTTCCAAACCATTCCTTTTCATGTACTTATCAAAATGTCTTTTAAACATTGTAATTGTGCCCACATCTACCACTTCCACAGGGAGTTTATTCCACAGGTCAACCATGCTCTGTGTAAAATCAAAATGCCCCCTTGTCTTTCTGTCATGTTAAAAACGTGTCCCCAGTTTTGAAATCTCCTAGGAATGATGAGCTTCCTGAGTGTTGTTGGAGCTTCACCCATCCAGGCAAGTGGGGAGTACTCCATCACATTCCTGACTTGTCCCTATTTGGGGGAATCAGTAATGGTAACATTGAATGACAAGGGGCAGTGGTTAGATTGTCTCTTATCAGAGATTGTCTGGCATTTGCGCGATGTGAATGTTTCTTGCCGCTTTTCAGTCAAAGCCTGGATAATGTCCAGACCTTATTGCATTTGAACATGGACTGCTTCAGTAACTGAGGCATCGCAAATGGAGCTGAACATTGTGCAATCTTTGACAAACTCTCACTTCTGACCTTCCATTGGAGGGAAGGTCATTGTTGAAGCAGCTGAAGATGGTTTGGCCTCAGAGACTAGCCTGAGAAATCCCTGCAGAGATGTCCTGGAACTGAGAAGACTGACCTCCAATGGATGTTGGGCCATGGAATCCGACTGAAGAAAGATGACATTGAATTAAAATAGAACTTACTTGTTTGGTCCATTACAAAATTTGAGACTTGGAAATATTCCACACGTTTTAATAAGCGTGAAGCATCAAAGAACGAGAATGACCCCTTTGGAATGAGGAGATTAGGTTAGATTCTCTACAGTATGGAAGCATGCCATTTGGCCCAACAAGTCCACACTGACCATCCGAAGAGTAACCCACCCAGACCCATTTCCCGACATTTACCCCTGACTAATGCACCTAACATTATGGGCAATTTAGCTTGGCCAATTCACCTAACCCGCACGTCATTGGACTGTGGGAAGAAACCCATGCAGACAGTCAGCCAAAGGTGGAATTGAACCTAGATCCCTAGTGCTGTGAGGCAGCAGTGCTAACTATGGAGCCACCATGCCGAGAAACGTAACAACGTAGGAGAGATTGAATGTAAAGATTAATTGTGTTTGTGTAAATCCTACTCAGAGATATTATACATTCTGGTGGTTTTTGGGAAAGAACATTCAGGAGTTAAGGACAGTGAGGGACAAGTGACCAACCGCTTATGGTCACGTTTGTAGAGTCTTCACTCAGACTCAGACTATCAGACTCAAATACTCTCAATCCTCTCGAATGGTGAAAACCGAGAAACACTGAGCCAGGTCTCTCCAATCTTGGAAGACCAGTCATGCCTGCCCCATAAATCATAGTGAGCCTCATTCACCCTCCCCTCCTCGGTAAAGTCGACCCATTGAAATAATGCAGCTACAGCTTTCAAAGCCACAGGGTCATAAGAGTCATACAGCACAGTCACAGACCCTTTGGTTCAACTCATCCCTCCCAACCAGGTTTCCTAAACTGAACTTGTCCCATTTGCTGGCATTTGGCCCATATCCCTCTAAACCTTTCTTATTCATGTATCAGTCCAAACGTCTTTGAAATGTTATAATCATACCTATCTCGACCACTTCTAATTGATTCCACATTTCAACCACCCTCTGTGTGAAAAAGTTGCCCTTCAGGTCCCTTTACATCTTTCCCCTCTAAGCTTAAACCTATGCCCTCTAGTTTTGAACTCCCCTACCCGAGAGAAAAGAAATCTGCTATTCACCTTATTGTGTGCACCTCATGATTTTATAAACCTCTATAAGGTCATCCCTCAGTGTCCTACACTCCAGTGAAAAACGTCCCAGCCTCTCCTTATAACTCAAACCATCTAATCCTGGCTATATTCTTGCAAATATTTTTTGCAGCCTCTGCAATTTAATAATATCTTTCCTAGAGCAGGGCAACCAGTAGCTCCTGTCAACAACCAATGAGGTATTTTGAAGTGTAATCATCCATCGTGAGCTCCCAAGAATAATGATCCAATTATCTTTGTTAGTGGTATCAGATGAGAGATATATATTTGCCAGGAATCAAGGAAAACTAGTCTTTCCACATCTACCCTGTCAAGTCTGCTAAGAATCTTGTGTTGTCTCTCATTCTTGCAAAAGCCAATGAGTACATGCCCAATCTACTTAACCTCTCCTCATAAAACAATCCCTCCATACTAGGAATTAACTAAGTGAACCTTCTCTGGACTGCCTCCAACGTCAGTCTATTTTTCCTTACATAAGGAGCCCAAAACTGTTCACAGTATTCCAGCTGGGGTCTGACCAGTACCTGTAAAATTTAGCTGCTAATTGTTTTGTGACTTATGGACGAGGACTCCCAAATCCCTTTGTTCTGTAACTTTCTGGAATCTTTCTCCACTTAAATAATATTCAGTTCCTGTATTCTTCTGGCCAAAGTGCCAAACTTTACCTTTTCCCACTTTAGATTCCATCTGCCAAGTTTTTGCCCATTCATTTACCTGTGTATATCTCTCTGCTGACTGTCATGTCATCCTCTCTTCTTTGCACACACCGTCTTCCCCTCCCTCTTCAATTTTTGTGTTATCCACAAATTTGTTGATAGTATATTCACTTTCCTCATCCAAGTTGTTAATGTACACTGTAAGCTGAAAATGTGTTGCTGGAAAAGCGCAGCAGGTCAGGCAGCATCCAAGGAACAGGAGAATCGACATTTCGGGCATAAGCCCTTCTTCCTGAAGAAGGGCTTATGCCCAAAACGTCGATTCTCCTGTTCCTTAGATGCTGCCTGACCTGCTGCGCTTTTCCAGCAACACATTTACAGCTCTGATCTCCAGCATCTGCAGTCCTCACTTTCTGCTCAATGTACACTGTAAGTAAATGTGTCCCCAGCACTAATCCTTGTAGCACACCACTAATTACAAGTTGTAATTTAAAGTCACAGGAATTCTTGAAAAGGGTGCTGGAGCCTAGGAAATGCACTTGCATTTGCATTACATGCAGGACAAAGGGAGGATGCAGACAATGGAGACTGAGCTGGGAGGACACCCTGTGGCTAATTTTGAGAAATGGGACCACTCCTGAAAGGAAGAGAGGCAAGGTCTAGAGCACTGATAGAATCGTGGGTGGCGCAGGGCATGTTGCAGGTCCTTTCCACCAATGGGAACTCATTGATCTGATTCCTCCAGAAATCTGGCACGTTCTGGCACCTGATGGTAAACTATTGTGTTCAGAATAAGGTTAATGTCATCCTGTCCACCCACAGTAGCCACCTGATAGCTGCTTTATCCTGTAAGGCAAAACTAGGGTGGCATGGAAGCTCAGTCGTTAGCATTGCTACCTCATAGTGGCAAGGACCTGGGTTCGATTCCAGCCTTGGGTAACTGTCTGTATGGAGTTTGCATATTCTCCCTGTGTCTGCGTTGGTTTCCTCCCACAGTCCAAAGATGTGCAGCTTGGGTGAATTGGCCAAGCTGAAGTGGCCATAGTGTTCAGGGATGTGTAGGTTAGGTGGATTATTCAGGGGAAAACGTACTGTAATGGGTCTCGGTGGGATACTGTTCAGAGGGTCGGTGTGGACTTGTTGGGCCAAAGGATATGTTTTCACATTGTAGGGATTCTAATTCCATTGTGAGGTGGCTCAGTGGCAACCAGGGACTTGGGTTCAATTCCAGCCTGGGGCGACTGTGTGGAATTTGCACATTCTCCCTCTGCCTTCTGGGTGCTCCAATTTCCTCCCACAGTCCAAACGCGTGCAAGTTAGGTGAATTGGCTATGCTAAATTTCCCCACAGTATCCAGCAATGTGCAGGTCAGGTGGGTTATCCATGGTTAATGCTGGGACTGGTGCAGATTTGATCAGCTGATGGCCTCTCCCTGCCCTGAAGGGGGAAATAGGCCTCAAAAAGCACTTTTTTAATCATGTCCATTCATAGCCAAGTAAATTGGGTTCACCAATCCACCTGACAACACTACTGGCAAAATTACCGTTGAAGAAAGATCAAGGTGCATGCTCTGTGTGAAGGAGACTTCAGCCGATTGAGAGAGGCTGAGTGAGTGAACTGGAAATTTAGTTCTATCAGGAATTCATTGCAAAGTGGGACAGAGGTGGCTTAACTAACAGCAAGAAGTACTCTAGCATGAGAGTTGAGAGGAAGAGGATATAAGGTGTGCATCAAGAGGCCTATTTGCAGTAAGACCAGCAGTGGAGTACCATCACAAATCATGGCAAGATGGGGAAAGAGACCAACTGGTAAGTCAGTTTGGTGAATATTTCTAGTCTACAAGGTAAAAGTAAGATCTTCAATTTTTATTTATGTTACCAAAGGATTTCTTTTTCCTCTTCTATAAAAGCTGGTGAAGTAAAAGATCAATACTGGTGTTTTTTTTTTAATGAAAAATATAAAGACCATAGAATCTGCAGTAATTAATTTACAAAATAAATCAAGTATGATATTGGTGACAGGATGAGTGTTGTGATGTGTTGCTGCTGCAGCATATGGAACCTGCTGGACACCAACGCGATCCAGGGCAACACTGCTGTAGTGCATTTGCAGTTCGAGGAACTTGGGATCCAAAATGAAAAGCTGGAGTCTGACCTGACCCTTTGCACCAGAGTGCAGTCACACCCCCTCAGATTTGATTATCCAGGATTGGTCTGTGATTGCAAGAAGGGGGGTGTGACTGTGGAACCAGGAGGTTGCTTTCGAGGAGTTTCAGCCCCTCCAATTTTCCAACACAGAATCCCTACAGTGTGGAAACAGGTCATTCGACTCGTCGAGTCTGGGCCAACATCCGAAAAGCATCCCACCCAGACCTATCCCTGTAATCCTGCATTTTCCATGACTAAGCCACCTACAGGCCATTTTCCCATGGGCAATCCACCTAAACTGCACATCTTTGGAACTGTGGAAGGAAACCGGAACACCCAGAGGAAACCCATGCAGACATGGGGAGAATGTGCAAACAGTGAAGAGGTTCTTGTATGCTGTGCAGATGAGAGTGTGGACTGAAGGGAAGATGAGCAAACTGACACCATAGCACAGGAAGCCATTCAAGTGGGAGAAGGAAATGGGAATGTAGTGATAGAAGGGGACAAGGGGGTAATTGGGTGGGATAGATAATGTTTTCTGCAGCCATGAATGTGAGTACCGAAGGCTACATCCTTCCATATTTGGCAGAAATTTTTCTGCACATCCAAACATCATCTCCTGCACATCTCCAACATCATTTTCTGCACATCATCTAATGTGTCCATTTCTCTCAATGTGGTCCCCTCTACATTGGGGAGTCAGGATGCCAACTCATGGAACATTTCAGAAAACATCGCTGGGACATGCATACCAAACAACCCCACCCTCTGTGGCCCACCACTTCAACTCTCCCTCCCCCCCAGCCAAGGACATGTAAGTGCTGGGCCTCCTGCACTGCCAAATCCTAGCCACCCGACATCTGGAGGAAGAACACCTCATCTTCTGCCTTAGGATCCTCCAACCACATGACATCAATGTCGATTTCACCAGCTTCATCATCTCCCCTCCCCTCACCTCATCCCAGATCCAACCCTCCAACTCGGCACCACCCTCTTGAACTGTCCTACCTGTCCACCTTCCTTCCCACCTATCGACTCCACCCTCTGCTTTCGACTTATTACCATCGGCCCCCCATCTGTATCTACCTATCACCTTTCCAGCTAAATTCTGCCCAGCCCCACCACCCCCTCCCATTTATCTCTTAGCCCCCTTCCCGACCTCCATATTCCTGATGAAGGGCTTATGCCCGAAATGTCGCTTCTCCTGCTCCTCGTCTGCTGCCTAAACTGCTACAATTTCTATGGTTACAGAACAAACCAAACCCCCTCAAAATATTCAGAAGATAGTCTAGACTTTCTTATTTTAAAGGTAAATGTAAGGTGTTGCATTTCAGGTGAAATTAGATTGATCAAACTACTGGATTTAAAGCAAAATATAGTTTATTCTTCCACTATTGTTAAAATTCAACAAAAGAAAGAGGGAATTGGAATAATTTAACTCTACTGGAAAACCTAACAGAATAGTAGGTACAGTAACTATCACTAATTAACTGTTCCAAGGTGGCAACATCCCATAAACAGACTCTTGTAAAAAGGCAAAATCGGAAAATAGATTGTGGCGCACCCAACTCCAGGAGCCCAGGAGGAAAGAAGCAGCAAGAGAAAATTCTGAGAGAGTGTAGCAGCCAGAGGAGATTTACTGCAGTTTCCAATCCTGCTGAGACGCCAGCAACAAGTGCTGTGACTGAAAACAAAAAAAAATTAACTGAAAATCCTGGTTGTGTGAGAGCTTGACCACACCCATTTGGATTGCTTCTATTTTTCCAACATTAAAAACAAGTTCAAAGCATCACTAGCTGTTTACTCTCATGGCTGTGGTGGACTTTCTTTCATCCCTGCCTTAAAACCTCTCATCAAAAAACAACAGGACATATGCACCTCTGAAGGCCATTGTATCATCAAAACGTATTAATGACTTGGATGAGGAAAGTGAATGTACTATTGCCAAGTATGCAACACTGACATCGGTGAGGGGGCAAGTGGTGAAGATGACTCAGTGTCTGCAGGAGAGATATAAACTGGTTAAGTGTGTGGATAAAAAAAAATTGACGTGGAATATAATGTAGGGAAATGAGAGGTAATGTACTTCAGCAGCAAGAATCCAGGAGTTGAATATTATTGAAGTGGGAAAAGACTGCAGAAAGCTAAGAACAGAAGGATTTGGGAGTCTTCATTGATAAATCATAAACAACTATCATCCAAGTTCAAGGGGTGATAAGAAAGGCAAATGGTATGTGATCCTTTATTTCAAAGGGAATGGAGTATAATGTTAGGAATATCCTGCTAATGAGGGCCTTCAGATGGTGATGCTGTTCTCAATGTTCTTCGGACACAGGTAGTCATATCTCAGGAGCAGCTTCTCATCATGTTCATCACAGACTAGATAAGCAATTTCTTTCAACTTGTCTTGAAATCTCCCAATGATTGTCTTCACGTTCTCTTCAGTGAAATATTTCTCATTGTAATCGCCAAGTTTCCTCTGCAAAATATGGAATATTTTTAGTTGAATTCAGGCACTTCAGTAATAACTTGGTGAACTTGATATTAGAGGGCCCATGCTCTGATGGATATATGAAATAGGAGCAGAAGCAGACCATTTGGCTACTTAGGGAGAGTGTTCCAAAGTCACACAACCCTCTGAGAGAAAGAATTCCCCTCATTTACAACAGTTCACTACCCCCTGGCTGGGTGGGATGTGGAGTGGGGGGGGGGGGGGGGGGGTGGGTGGTTGGTGGGAACAGGGAAGGTAGCTGGGAATGTAATAGGCAGATGGAGGTGGGAAGTAATGGTGATAGTTCGGAGTGGGAGATGGAGCAGGTAGGTGGGAAAGAAGATGGACAGGTAGGACAGTTCAAGAAGGTGGTGTCGAGTTGGAAAGTAGGACCTGGGATAAGGTGGGGGAGGGGAGATCAGGAAACTGGTGAAATCAACATTGATTCAGTGTGGTTGGAGATGAGGTGTTTTTCCTCTCGGCTTCGGGTGGCTAGAATTTGGTAGTGGAGGAGGCCCAGGACTTGCATGTCCTTGGCAGAGTTGGGGGGGGAGGTGGAGTTGACAATGATCCCAACCTGCTAACTCTTTGAGAAATGGCCTCTCAGGGTGTGCCCCACAATATACATATACATTTCATTCTTCTGAGCACCAGGGAGGATAGATCTGTTTGATTCAACCTCTGCTCCTAAGTCAATGCTACCATCTCTGGAGTCAATGCAGTGTGCCTTCAAATTCCACTTTCCATTCCTGGTTGGACTCATTCCCCCCCTTCCTTCAGAAATGGGGAAGATGTTGAGTTTGTTCATCAATTCCTTACCATCTCCCATGGCTTCTGATTAAGGATCCAGAGAATTGCCATTTGTAGGCAAGACTGGTGCAGAGATGGTAGTGATTCCATGATGTGCTCCATGGTCATGATCCCTTTGGTAGTGGGAGGAGGCTTCCTCATGGAGCAGGGTGAGTTGGGGACCCAGGCACCCCAATCATACTGTTCAAGAAAGGAAAGGAAATCGAATTCAGTCGGGTAGAAAGAAGGAAAAGACTTTCATTTACAACTGCATTTCCCCTACCTCAAAATGCTTCATGGCTTCGTAATCCATTTAGATCAGGAGACCAATCTCCTTGGCATTTGCTGCTCACAGCACTAGGATACAGTCCAGTGGGCATCTTGCCCACTCTAGCAAATTTGAATTTACACTTGGTGTCTATTTAAAAGTGAAAAACTGAAATAGGCCAATAGAAACCCATTGTCCTTCTTTCAGTCACACCACTGGATCTTTCTATTCACCCAAAGATGAATGTTATCCCCTGTTTTACATTTCAGCTGAAAGACCAGCCCCTCTGATAGAGCAGCACTCTTTTGGTACTCCAGGGGGGAAACCGGAAAACTGGCAAATTAGACATACTGGACTAACTCTTCTTGTCTACTTCGAAATGGAAGCTAGGAACAGGAACTCTTACTCCAGAGGCTTAGGCAAAGGCACGGCCTGTTAAAATACTGAGCTTGTATACATCAAAACGTGCCGGGTTCAGTCTGTGTGCTGCCTGACCTCAGTCAGGGAACCTGTTATCTCAGTAATGTTGAGCCAGATTCAATAAAAACTGAGCCAGACTGCAGATGACTACCCATGTGTAATACTGTCCCTGTAATAATGTGCAAGACTGTCTCTCTCCACAATCCTCTATGACACCCCTTCTGCCTCAGTCTCTGTTTCTCACTCTCAATTTCCTCTTCTTTACAACTGTCTTTTTCTCTTTCTTCTTTCTCTTTTTCTCTCACTCTCCTTTCCTCCTCTTCTCTCTCTCTCTTTCTCTTCATCTACCTCCCCAGTCTTTTTTTCTCTCTCTCTCCCCCTTGTCTCTCTATCTCTCTTTTTCCCTCGCTCCCTCTTCTTGTATTTCTTATTTCCTGGCCCCTCTCCCTCTCTTCCCTTCTCTCGCTCTCTTTCTATCTTTAACTCTCTTATCTAATCCCTTTTCTCTCTTTCTCTCCTTATCTCTATCTCCTTGTCTCTCTTGTCATTCTTTGCTCTTGCTCTGTTCCCATGTCTCTCTGCTTTCCATCTTTCTCTCGCTGCTCTCTCTCTCCTTGTCTGTTTTGCTCTCTCTTCTTGATTTTATCTCACCCACTCTTGTTCTTCCCTTAGCTACTTTTCTCTCTCTCTCTCTCTTCCCCCCCCCCGCCCCCCCCCACTTTCTGTCTCCCTGTCCTGTCTGTGTGGTGGTTACCTGTGCATTATTCAGGGCTGCATGTTGGGCACTGCATGTGAAGATAATCATGGTGAGGAATGTGCACAGGTCGTCCCGGGTGTGGAATGATGTCGGAAATTCTGAAAGACAAACACCGTTTCACAGGATGTATCGGGGAGCAAATCGAAGGAGCTTTATGTGGGATGATGCTTGCACCAGGAAAGCTGAGAAAGAGGTGACCCCCTTCGCCAGCTCAAACATCTCCCACTTTCATGAGCACAAGAGTACATCAAAGCTCTCAGTTTTTACATGTTAGAAGCAAGATGTTAGAAGCAAGAGTAGGTCCTATGTCCCTTCAAGTCTGCTCCACACCTCAACTCCACTTTTGTAGGACCACAGGTGGCCATTCAGCTCTTGTCAGCTTCACCATTCAATGAGATTGAGACTGATCCACATCTCCATATAGCCATACTTATCCATTTCACTTGGAAACACAAATATTTCAATCTTCATTTAAAATCTACAATTGATACAGCATCAGTTGCCATGTGCTGTAGATAGATGCACAATGCCCCAAGAGAGGGAATTTCAGGATTTTGACCCAGCAACGCTGAAGAAATGGCAATATATTTTGATTCAGAATGGTGAATAGCTTGGAGGGGAACTCCCAGCAGGTGGTGTTCCAATGCATCTGCTAACCTTGCTGTTCTAGATGGAAGTGGTCTATTCCTGATGAATGGCTTTTGCCTGAAACGTCAATTTTCCTGCTCCTCGGATGCTGCCTGACCTGCTGTGCTTTTCCAGCACCACTCTAATCTAGACATAGATTTGGAAGGTGCTACCTTGGTGAATTTCTGCAGTGCGTCTTGTAGATGGTACACTCTGCTGCTACTGAACATCAGTGGATGTTTATGGATGTGGTGTCAATCAAGCAGCTGCTTTGTTCCTGGATAGTGTCAAGCTTTTTGAGTGTTGCTGGAGCTGCACCCATCCAGGTAAGTATTTCATCACACTTCTGACATGTGCCTTGTAGATGGTGGACAGGCTTTGGGGAGTCAGGAGGTGAATTTTTGCTGCAGTATACCTAGCCTCTGACCTGCTCTTGTGGCCTTTGTGTTGAATTTCTGGTCAGTGGTAACTCCCAGAATTCTGACAGTGGGTGATTTGTTGCTGACTGTCTTATAGTGATGAGTACTACCTTTGTTCTTTTGACCAACGGAAACAGTCTATTTATTTTTTTCAAATTCTTCCATAGTTTTCAGGACCTCTATCAGGTCATTCCTGCCCTGCCCCCTCTACCCCAGTACCCTAGCTTTCACTTTACAACAGTGTAAAGACCAAATCTTTTTATTTTTCTATATTGTTTTATTGTGGACTGAAATGAGAAAAGGATTGTTTGCAAATCAAAGGTTGTGGATGAAATTGCTGCACTTTTTTAAAGCAAGTTGGTGAATCTCATTATAAGTGCTGTTTGCACTGCTACTTTGGTCAGGCAGTGAAGAGGCTATTTATATAGACCTATCAATTTTCCTTGTACTGTATGAGCTTGCATTCTTAGAATCTCTATGAGGCCATTTGGCCCATTAAGACTGCACTGATCGTCTGAAGATGATCTCATCCAGACCCAACCTCCACTTACTCCCATAATCCTACATTTCCCTTAGCTAATCTGCCTAGCCTGCATACCCTCGGACAGTTTAACATGGCCAATCCACCTGACCGGTACATCTTTGGAATGTGGGAGGGAACTGGAGCACCCATGGAAACCCATGCAGACATGGGGAGAATGTGCAAACTCCACAGACATCCGAGGCTGGAATCAAACTTGGATCGCTGGAGCTTGTGAGGTAGTAGTGTTAACTACTGAGCCACCATGTTGCCTCAAACGTATTACGCACTTACCAGAGTCTCCAATACCTTCAAGTCCAACTTCAGTGAGGTCCTTGATCCAGGCCTGAAGCTCAGAGTCATCTTGAATTTCACTGTCTTCCTTATAGTAATACATGACAATTCCAGTGACAAACCTGAAAGTTATTTTCAAATATGTTAAGGATCAGGAATGAAAAAGTGTTAAAAGATGTAGTCTGTCAGGCCTTATGAATTCTTATTCGAGATGTATGAACAAATGGAAAGGTCCATTTTTTGACATTTGACCCCTCAGATCTTCCATGTAGGTGCTGGTGGACAGTCTGTTTGAGCCACAGAGGACTATGTGGTGATCGTGTCTCCCCTAGTACTGTTCTAATTAAGGAGTTTAAGGATTTTAATCCAGCGATTATAAGGAAGGATCTTTATCCCAGCTCAGGTTAATGTGAGAGTTGGAAGGGATCCTGAAAGTGATAATATTGAGACTCACCTGCAGTCCCTGAAATGTATTTTATGCCTTTTAAGAAAGTTGCTTAAAAGATACAATGACCATCTCAAAGTTGAACATTTTTACCACAAGGTGTGCGAAAAAGGATCATACATTTTTCCGTTTTGGACTATAAACTATAAATCAAATGGTGCCCAATTTTAGATGAGCATATCTATCTTGCTTTTTAGAGCAATGACATTGTCAGATTATTGAGTCAGAGGACCACTCGGTATCATTAAGTTAAAGGAAAACTGCCTGATGACAGCCTCTGACTGACCCAGCTGCAATTTGCTGCTGACTGGTAGGAGCAGTGCGGCGAGAACCATTCAGAGTCAGAAAGTAGAAAACGTCTTTCTCCCTTCTACTGAGTGAAAATATAGAAAAGCCAAAAAACTTAAAAAAGAATTCTAATCTAAGAGAAGACTTAAATCTATCTGATCAACCATCAAATTGAAAAATGACCATCGTTCTACTGACAACAGTAGGTCAGTACGGTGAGAGGCTTAAAGGGGAGTAGGCAGGAAGTTCTGTTCCCATGCATCTGCTGCCCTTGTCCTTCTAGACAGTAGCTGTTATAGGTTTGGAAGGAGCTGTCTGAGTATCTTTGGTGAATTTCTGCAGTGTATCTTGCAGATGGTACGCACTGCTGCAACTGAGGTGAAGGCTGTCAATGTTTATGGACATGGTGTCAATTAAGCGGGAGCTGCTTTGTGGTGAGAGCTTCTTGAGATTTGTTGGAACTGCACCCATTCACACAAGTGGGGAGTATGTAATCACACTTCTGACTTGTGCCTTGTAGATGGTGACAGGGGAGCCAGGATGTGCAGAATTCCTAGCTTCTGACCTCCTCTCCGAGCCATTAAATTAACATGGGTCATTAAGTTTAGTTTCTGGTCAATGGTTAAACCCCACACCCCCCCCCCCCCACAGAATACGGAGATTCTGATGATGCTCAAGTGGTGAATATCAAGTGGTGATTGTTAGATTCTCCCTTGTTGGAGATAATCTTTACCTGACTATCTCCAATAAGGCCAGCACGGTGGCACAGTGGTTAGCACTGCTGCCTCACAACGCCAGAGACCTGGGTTCAGTTCCCACCTCAGGCAACTGTCTGTATGGAATTTACACATTCTCCCCGTGTCTGCGTGGGTTTCCTCTGGGTGCTTAGGTTTCCTCCCACAGTCTAAAAATGCGCAGTTTAGGTGAATTGGCCATGCTAAATTGCCTGTAGTGTTAGGTGTAGGGGAATGGGTCTGCTCTTCGGAGGGTCGGTGTGGACTTGTTGGGCCGAAGGGCCTGTTTCCACACTGTAAGTAATCAATCCCGATTTGGAGATGCCAGTGTTGGACTGGGGTGTACAAAGTTAAAAATCACACGACTGATGAAGGAGCATCGCTCTGAAAGCTAGTGTGCTTCCAATTAAACCTGTTGGACTATAACCTGGTGTTGTGTGATTTTTAATCTAATTCCTGTAATCTAAAATGTCACTTGTCACTTATCAGCCCAAACATAGATATCGTTCAAGTCTTGCTGCACTTGAACATCGACTGTTTCAGTATCTATGGATCATGAATGGTGCTGAACATTGTGCAGTCATCAGCAAACGTCCCCACTTTTGACCTTATGATGGAGAGAAGGTTATTGATTAAGCCATGGATGATGGATAGATCTAGTACCTTCTCCTGAGGAACTCTGGCAGTGACATCCTGGAGCTGAGATGACTGACCTCCAACAACCACGACCATCTTCCTTTGTGTCAAGTATGACACCAACCAGCAGAAAATGTCCCTCCCTGATTCCCATTAACTCTAGTTTTGTTAGTTCTCCTCAAAATCACATTTGTTCAAATGTGATCTTGATGTCAAGGGTTGTCACTGTCACCTCACCTCACCTCTGGAATTCAGCTCTGTTGTCCATGTTTGAACTGAAGCCATAATGAGGTCAAGAACTGAGTAATCCTGGTAGAACCCAGAAGGAGCACAGATTGTTTCCTGCAGCTCAGAAGGTGCAAGTGTCACCCCACTATTTAAGAGAGAAAACAAGGAACCAGAGACCAGTTAGCCTGACTGCAGTAGTAGAGAAAATATTCTAATATTTGTTTGGCCTATATCCCTCTAAACCTTCCCTATCCATGTCCCTGTCCAAATGTCTTTTAAATGTTGTAATTGTACCTGCCTCTATCACTTCCCCTGGCAGCTCATTCCATACATGCACCGTTCTCTGTGTGAAAAGGTTTTCCCTGAGGTCCCTCTTAAATCTTTCCCCCCTCACCTTAAACCTATGTCCGCTAATTTTAGAGTCTCCCCCAACCTGGGGAAAAGACCTTGGCTATTCATCTTATCGAGTGCCCTCATGACTTTATAAACCTCTATAAGGTCACCCCTCACCCTCCGATGTCGCAGGAGAAAATGTCTCAGCCTATACAGCCTCTCCTTATAATTTAAACCCTCCAGTTCCAGTAACATCCTGGTAAATCTTTTAGCACAATTTAGATTTTTATTTGGATTTTTGGAAGTTTTTAAACAAGGGTCCACACGAGAGATTAGTAAGCAACATTAGAGCACATAGGATTAATGATACAGTCTGAGAATTGATTAATGGGCAAAAAAACAGAAAGTTGAAATAAAAAGTATATTCTCAGTTGGCAGGCTGTAACCAGTTGGTTAATATAAAGATTAGTGATTTGATCCAGAATGTTCATAATCTATATTGATGATTCAGATGAAGGGAGCAAATGTAAGATTTCCAAATCTGATGATGACACAAAATTGGACAGGGAGTGTGAATTGTTGCAAAGACATTTCAAGGGAATATCAACAGGCCAAGTGAGTAGGCAAGGCCATGGCAGATGGAATGTGATGTTGAACACAGACACACTTTCTCTTCACAGTGATGCTGAGGCTGCTGAAATTGAAAATGTACTGGGACATGTAATATGATTTGCTAAACTCCAAGACACTCTGTTGAGAAAAGTACTGTTTCAATCAAAGATGTTTCCACGGACTCAAGAGTGTCTATTGAAGTGAACAGGTAAATGAGCCAATGTGAACGTGACCACTACGAACCAGATATATCTTCGCACTTTGGCCTCTGGAGCTGCAGTGACTGACATAAAATTACTCAAACTGCACCACCATCTGCTGAAGGAACTGATGTAGCATCTGATGTAGATGTAGATCCCTGATTGGGGTTGTTAACCTGGGCCAATCAGGGAGCCTTGGCTGACAGACATAAACAGAGTTATTTCAGGCCACCTACACTTCTAAGCTGGAACTGTTCCTGGAGATTTGACTCTGATGTGTTCAACAGGGTTACTGATTGTCGAGGGGTTTTGCATGTGCCAGAAGATTGATGAGACACTACCCTGAGAGCATTCCCGTCACTAGAACAATCAAAATGATCACTTACTCATGAATCGCTCTCCACAGGAGCAGGCCATCATCCATGTAACAATACCCTTTGAGTTCTGTGACTCCACGGTCCTTCAGGTTTTCTGGCAGACACAGTGACCGGTATGTTAGCCTTTGAAAGGCTTTTGAACACAGCAAATGAAAATCATCTTCTTTGACACCAAACATCTTTGGAAAATAAGAGACAGATTAAATCCCATTTATTGGCAGAACCAGCATTGATTAACGCAGCTCCTGGATAGACACTGGCCTCTAAGGTTTGTTTGGATTATGTTTCTGAGAAAGTGACGTGTAAGCCTAAAGATGACAACAAGAGGTGGCCTGGTTTAAATAAGCAGAAGACATATTGAAAGCGATTTAGCATTCAACAAACTTGTACCTACGTTGCACACTGTCACAAAGGCAAAACGGAAAGCTAACAGTCACAAGGCACTCATACATAATAGGATCACTTACTATGTGAACAACCAAAGAACTGAAAATGCTGGAAATCAGGAACAAAAACCGAAATTGCTGGAGAAACTCAGCAGGTCTGCTAGCATCTGTGGATAGAGAAAGCAGAGTCAATGTTTCATGTCCAGTGACCCTTCTTCATAACTGAAGGCCACCTCATTGCTATTGTCACTGTACTATAAACATTAACTCTGCTTTCTCTCTCCAGATGCTTCCAGACCCTGCTGAGTTTTTCCAGCAATTTCTGATTTTGTTACTTATCATCTGCTTCATCACAGGGTATGTTTCTAACCCAAATACAAAGCTGAGAAAAAAGGAAGAAACCTGTGATGGTGAGTCAGCCATGGCTCAATGGGGAACACTTGGTCTGAATCAAACAGTGATGAGGTTAAGTCTTACTCCAGAGGTTTGCATATAGGCTGACATTCCCAGATCACAGAACTGAGAGAGTGCTGAATGTTCAACATAACGGCACCATCTTTCAGGTGAAATATTGAACTCAGGTTGTATCTGCCTCTCCAGAGGATGTAGAATATCCCATGGCTATGATTTTAGAGAAGAGCAGGTGAGTTATCTTTGGTGTTCCAGAATAACACTTTTAACTCAATCATTGACATGCACCCATGCACAAACAGGCCTGAGATTCCAGAGCTAATGCAAGTCCCATTAAAACACTAGACAAAGCCATAACCATGTGAAAATTCTGCACATTACATTTTCACTGGATTAGTTACAGCGAAACTCAAACATCGCTAATCCAAGCCTTAGCTTAATATCTTTCACTTGAATAAGCACAAATGAATTAGAATTTATGTGAGTTGCAATTAAAGACTCAGAACTGAGAGATTACATAAATCAGAACTCACTTGGCTGATATATCCATTATTGCCTATCAGTTTTATTCTAGCAACGGTGTTGATATGCATCGTGTACTTCACATGAGGAGCCAGCAGCTAAAATGGAAACATAACATTTGTAATATCCAAAAATGGTAGTGAATGTTTGCAATTCACAGCCTGGGAGATAAGAACATAGGTATACCACACAGTCTGCAGCGGTTCAAGAAAGCAGCTAACCACTATTTTTTACAATGCAATTAAGAGTGTGCAATAAATGCTGACCTAGCCGACAATGCTAAGATCAGAAGAATAAATGTTTAAAAGCTTGAAGTAGTGTAGAGGAGATTTTACACAAATATTGATTGGACTGGAGAATTTCAGTGATGAAGAAAGCTTGCATAGTCTAGGCTTGATTTTTTTTTGGAATAGAAGAGGCTGGAGAAATCCTACTCTGAAGTCTAAAAACTCTGTTGGACCAAGATTGAAGGGATTGGAAAGGCCTGTTCCCCATGGTTAAAGGGTCAATAAAAAGGGGCCATGGTTTTAAGATAAGTAGTCAGTGAGTCACAGTGATTTCAAGGGGAAATGTTTCGCTGCAGGGTCTGGAATTCACTGCTTAAAAGGGTAGTAGAGGCAGAAATGTTCATAACATTCAACAAGTATTAGGATATCCACATGAAGAGCCCTAACCAACATGGTTAGAGACCAAGAGCTGGAAAGTAGGATTAGGTTTGATGGCTCCTTATCGGATGGAAAGGACACAATGGGCCAAATGGCCCCATTCCCTGCTGTAAATTCCTTTGATTCTACGGTGCACAGATCAGGATTCGATGACATTCCCACCATCAGTTTAGCCGCTATCACCAGCTGCAATTTCCCTGGATTAAAATGGAGTCACATTCTTCCTCATGCTTTGTACCTTGTAAATGGGGTGCACGGACGGCAGTTGCCTGAGAGTGGCCATGCTGAATGTCTCAGCAATCAGGTGAGTTTTCAGAAGGTGGGAGACCAACTCAAAATGTTGAAAATCACAGCTCCGCACCCACATCTTGGCCAGCATCCAGTCGAGCTCAGCATCCGAGGGAAGGAAAATGGGATTGTCTTCTCCCGGGGTCTGCTTCAGCTGTAAGCAACAAGAAAGATGAATATGGAGCATCAGGAAGCTTATGTATCATACATTATGGTATGGAAAGGTGGATGGATTTTAAGGTGGGAATTTCAGAGCTTGGGATCCAGGCAGAATGGCCTGCAGTGGGTATGCGAAATCAGGGATGCAAATGAGGCCAGAGTTGGAGAACAATGGAGATCTTGAAGGCTGGATAAGGTTACAGTAATAGGAAAGCATGAGGCTATTAGAAACAAGGATGAAACTGTTAAAGTTGATGTTGCACCAGATCGTTCATCAGGCGTGTTTGTAAGAAGCAAATGGTGTCTGAGATATGTCACTAAACAGATGAAATATGTTAGCTAATGTGAAGTAATGATCAACAAATTTGGCAGGACATATTTTTCAAAAGGAGTTGATTATATCATGGGTGTGAATTCTAAGTCACAGACATTGTTCACACAGGGCACCAACAATGAGTCAGTTCTTACAGGTGATAATCTGTGCCGTTTGTACAGCAGCAAATGTCTGAGGAACTGAACCAATGATTTGTAGTGGTAGTTGTCTGTTTTTAAGCAGAATGTACTAGTATATCTCTAAAGCCATTTCTAATGCCTCATTGAGTGACTTTGTGTCTTATCTTCCAAACCCAACTCATGGAGCTACAGGTCTTTTGGGGGATCTGCTCATGCATATTATCAATTCTTAGTTTATCTATAAATTTGTTGCATGGAATATAATGTAAACGTTAAAACCAGGAATATAAAAGGTTAGAATTGAAGAAGCACAGTTATCAAAGCTATACTGCTAGACATATGAAAGAATTTTGATTTGATTTGATTTACTATTGTCACATGTACCTAGGTACACAGTACAGTTTTGTTTTGCATGCAGCACAGGCAGGTCATGCTATACAAAATGCATAAGAGTAATAGGATAGAGCAAGAAATACAATGTTATGGCTGCAGAGAAGGTACACAAAGAGTGAGACCGACAGTAAATTTAAACTTTGAGAGGTCCATTCAGACATCTGATAATAACAGGGAAGAAGCTGTTCTTGAATCTGTTGGTAAATGTGTTTAAGCTTTTATATCTTCTGCCTAATGGAAGAGGTTTGGAAGAGATTATAACCGGAATTGGAGGGCTCTTTGATGATGTTGGCTGCCTTTCTGAGGCAACGGGAAGTGTAGATGGAGTCAATGGATGGACGATTGTCTTGTCTGATGGTCTGGGTTGTGTTTACAACTCTCTGTAGTTTCTTACAGCTGAAAATGTGTTGCTGGAAAAGCGCAGCAGGTCAGGCAGCATCCAGGGAACAGGAGAATCGACGTTTCGGGCATAAGCCCTTCTTCAGACCTTTCCTGAAGAAGGGCTTATGCCCGAAACGTCGATTCTCCTGTTCCCTGGATGCTGCCTGACCTGCTGCGCTTTTCCAGCAACACATTTTCAGCTCTGATCTCCAGCATCTGCAGACCTCACTTTCTCCTCGTAGTTTCTTACAGTCCAGGATACAGCAGTTGCCATTCCAAGCCATGGTGTATCTGGATAGAATGTTTTCCATGGTGCATTATGAAAATTGGTAAGTCTTTATGGACATGCCAAATTTCCTTAGCCACCTGAGGAAGTAGAGATGTTGCTCTGCTTTCCAGACAGTTACATGAACATGGGTGAACAAGGACAACGAAAGGGGAAGATGATGGATTAGGAATTGGTTTATATAGTTATAAGTGTTTGAAAGGATTACAGAAAGTTCAGACCTAGTAAGAGAAGCACAGAAGCAGGAGAATTAGGAACTCCTTGGAGCTGGAGTATTAGTCAATCCAATGCAGTTACAGATGGCATCAAATACCAGTAATCTATAGAAGCCTTCCAAATCACCTTTCAGCTGGGGAGTAAAGAGACATCTCAGAGTTTGTGAGTAAAGTTAAAAATATTGGTGGGCAAGGGAATTTTTTAAAAAAAATTATGCAGAATTACAGACTGGGAAAGCTTAAAGTTAAGAACAGTACCTACAGCATAAGTTCACGTATCTATGCCATAGGGACAGCCACAGTAAGGGAAATTACATTTATAGTGAGGGCAATAAAAAAACAGAAGCAGAAGCCTGAATTAAATTAGTAAAGAGGCAAGTTTGAAGCAGAAGCAGACAAGGTCTAACAGAAGAAGAAAGTTAGCTCTTAGAGCTAACAGGATCACAAGGTATAAGAGAAAAGTGGGAACAGGGAACAGTTGGGTTAGATGATCAATTGAGATCCTGTTGAATGGCGGAGCAGGCTCAGAGGACCAAATACCCTACTCAAACAGAGTTGAGATTTTTTTTAACAGGAATACCCAAAATAATTGAACATTGAGTCATAGAGATGTACTGCACGGAAACAGACCCTACGGTCCAACCCGACCAGATATCCCGTCCATGCCGACCAGATACCCCAACCCAATCTAGTCCCACCTGCCAGCACCCAGCCCATATCCCTTCAAACCCTTGAATGCAGCATCACACTGATGGACCCAGGAACATTCCACATCCATTAATGAAAGAAAATTGAGACATAGCATGCAAGAATTAGAATGGATGTTTAGAATGGATATGGCATAGACCCTATTTAGGAACCCAATCAGTTGATGCTCAAGGACAATGACTATACCCAAATCCAACGGATCCATCCAAATTCATGTTGACATCACAGCTCAATGGGGTGGTGTTCAGACACATCTATCCTATGTCTACTGTCGGTGAGACTGGAAAATGAAGAGGAGCCAATGACTTAGTGGTACTATCACTAGGCTATTATTACTGGGGACCTGGATTCAAATCCTACCATGGCAGATGGTGGACCTTGAATTCAATAAAGAACCTGGAATTGAAGGTGTAATGATGAACATGAGATCATTGCTGATTATTGGAAAAATCTTTCTTGCTCAATGATATCTGTTTGGGAAGGAAATCTGCTATTCTGATCCTGTTTGGCCTACACGTGACTCTAGACCCACACTAATGTGGTTGACTCTTAACTGCCCTCTGTGCAAGTAGGGATTGGCAATCAATGCTGGGCGGCACGGTGGCTCAGTGGTTAGCACTGCTGCCTCACCACACCAGGAACCCGGGTTTGATTCCCACTTTGGGTGCCTGTCTGTATGGAGTTTGCACATTCTCCCCGTGGGTTTGCTCCAGTTTCCTCCCACAGTCAGGGGGGAGGTGCAGGTCAGGTGAATTGGCCATGCTAAATTGCCCATAATGTCAGGTGTATTAGTCAGGATAGAAGTAGGGAAATGGGTCTGGGTGGGTTACTCTTCGGAAGGTCAGTGTGGACCTGTTGGGCCAAATGGCCTGTTTCCACACTGTAGGGAAGGGCACCCGCATTCTATGAGTGAATTTAAAAGAAAAGTTGGCTAAATTATTTAAATGTAGACCCTTTCAGAAACACAATGTAAGCATTAGTTTCGGCTTGTGCCATTTTTGTTACTGCATTTGGGAGTTTCAGCTTCAACAGATCACCATTTGGGATTGCCTCACCTCCAGAGATGTTTCAAAAGACTACATGCAGTCTTTTGCAAGGTCTTCAAGAAGAGACATACCATTTGGATGACATGGTGGTACATGGGTAAACAGTGGAGAAGCATCATCAGAGTGTAGACACATTCTTAAAATACACGTAGGCAGAAAGCCTCATTCACAACAATACAAGTATGAACTCTTCAAAGACATTCTTCAGTTCACATCTTGGCACTCGTTGTCAACAACAATAGAATAATGGCAGACTTATGGAAAACCAAAGGCAAAACAAGGCATGTACTACTCTGAAGTCAGTTTGTGACTTACAAATATTTTTATGAATGGTAAACCAAACTTTTGCTTCAATTGGCAGCCACTGAATATGGGGATGAGAGATCAAGAGTATGTTACCATTCACTGAAAAGAAGTTGGACAAACTAAATGTCTACTGGGTTGGCCATGGAAACGTATGTTGAGCACCGACAGCATTTCATGATCTTGGCCATCTTACTCATTTGTAGTGAGCGGGTGGTTGTTCCACCCTCACTTCGACAGGAACTTTGCCAGAGACTATTGGGGATTACCAAGTGCAGTCAGCAGCATGGTGTTCCGAGATCTCCAAAGAGTTGGAAGATCTCAGAGCAGACTGAGAAGTTTGAATTAGTCACAAGCCACAGCAATGAGAGACAGTAATACCTGGCATTTGCCCTGCAAGACCATAGGCATTTATGAGCACAGACCTATTCATTTTTAATTGGAAGTCTTGTCTTGTAACTATTGATTAATTAATGGATTGAGGTGAGGATGTTATGTACCACCACCATGGATGTGATCATCAGGGTCTTGCAGGAAGTATTTGCAAAGCACATTGATAGAACACATTTTGCTAATGTGTGCTTCAGCCAGTCTGCTGCCAGTTCTGAATCTGAGTGTCACATGAGCCCACTGAAATAACCACAAACAAACAGGTGGGCTCCAAACAATCAGGTCACTTTTGAAAAGAAATGCTGACTTTGACACAGCATTGTTATGTTACCAAGCCATCCCACTCCAATTAGCCTATCACCACCAGAGTTGCTGGTGGGCAGCAAGTCAAAGAGTCAGTTCCCGATACAACCAAATCTCCGCAGATGTGCTCTTTGGACTACCAATCTGTATGTGGGGAGGAACAATTTCAATGCATGCATCACACTACAGTAGGCGTCACCATGAGATATGATTGACATACTTGTGTGCAAGCCAACAAGTGTGGATAGAAGATCTTAGCAAGAAACATATGGTCATTCGAGGAGCTGCAGACCAGCAGTGATCTTATATTGTTCACACACCCTAAGGAGGTGTATGAGGTAACCCCTGAAACTAGAACTTAATGTGGATCAATTATCTACCACTGCCTGACTGAGATGAACCCAACGAGGAACATCATAACGAAAGGGACTGTGACAATATACACTTCAAACTTTTTATAACTGTTCATGGATTGGAAAGAATTATCAAACAAAAACTACTACACATTGATTGAAAGAAGCAGCAATAACTCCTTTTTGGTTAAACTGTTTCTTGAGATGAACGGAATATTGAGAAATTATTTATAAAAAGAAGTTGCAGCAACATGTGAATTAACCATTCCTGGGGATGAAGAAGCTACAAAAACAACACAAACTGTTTCCAGGGAGAGAGGAGACAACACCTATTTGATAATCTGCTGCCTCATGTCAAATGCCTGCAGAAGTAATGTTCTGAAGTAAAGGGGTTAATTGCAGAAAGAAAAGCTGTGTTTTAAACGGAAAGCTTTATAACAAGGAATAAAGGAGCTATTTTTAATAAGAAGGCAAGCTGCAGATTTCAAGTCTCTGAAGGTGTATTCAATGTTGGGGGTGAAAGAATCTAAAGGGTATCAATAATGTTACACTGCAAACTTGAAAGGGAGAAAACTGTGCAAGAATCCAACACCAGAACAACTCAACAGCAGAATTTCAAAGAACAACACTGCAGAAGGACTGAATCCTGGAAACATCCAGAGGCAGATCTCTGTTGGTTGAAACCATAGAGCCATAGAGTTGCACAGCACAGAAACAGACCCTTTGGTCTTTGGTACACGCTGAACGGATATCCCAAACCAATCTAGTCCCATTTGCCATCATTTGGCCCATATCCCTCTAAATTCTCAATAAAATCCAAAAGAACTATGGATGCTATAAATCAGAAACAAAATCCAAAACAGAAACAGATCCTCAGAAGGGTCACTTGACCCGAAATGTTGACTCTGATTTCTCTCCACAATGCTGCGAGACCTGCTGAGCTTTCCCAGCAATTTATGCTTTTAAACCCTTATCATGTATCCATCCAGATGCCTTTTAAATGTCTATTGTACTTTTCATACTTATTTGCTAACATGGAATAAATTTCATCTTGTTAAAGCCAAGAATCTCTCTTAGTTAGACAACAAAATAGTTTTCTTCTGCCACACAAGACCAAGTGGACACTGTCGATTATTTTTTAATTATTGATTTTGTGGAATATGGGTGTCACTGGCTGGCCAACATTTATTGCCCATTCCTAGTTGCTTTTGAGAAGATGGTGGTAAGCTACCTTCTTGAACAGGTATAGTCCACCTGCTTTGGGTTACCCCACAATGCCATTAGGGAGGGAATTCCAGGATTTTGATCCAGTGACAATGAAGGAATGGCAATATACTTCCAAGTCAGGATGGTGGGTAGCTTGGAGGGGAACTTGAAGTTGGTGGTGGAGTTCCCATGAATCTCCTGCCCTTGTCCTTCTAGGTGGTAGTGGTCATGGATTTGGAAGGTGAAGATCTTTGATGAATACCAGCATACTCAGCCCAAGGTCAACAAAAATGGGAAGTCAGCCTCATACAACATAGTGATAGCGGTTAGGATTTCTCACACAATATGGTGGTCTACAGTGGTAATTGCTCATAAAATAAGAAGTAATGTGAGTCTACAGATCCTACCTGGATAGCAATGGGTATCATGTAGTTCTGTTCATTACGGTAAAGCAGGCAAATAGGTGCTGCAGTGTACTGCTGCACACCTTCAATTACATTGGCAGGAATTCCATCCAAGATCTCATAATTGACAATATAGATATTTTCATTCTGAAACAAGCACAAACAGGAATGGTTATACAATCAGGCACTGTCTGAATACAATATCAATGTGGATCATCTTATAATTGCTGAATCCCAATGCTGTTCTGCCTGGCCTCAAGTTCCATCAATAAAAATTCAACCCAAAGCCTTGCTTTATTTACACTTACACCAAGTCACTCACCACCATCTCTTGAGTTCTGTTTGGCCTCCAGCCATGTCCTCTGAAATTAAAATTCAATCACATAGTTGTGGGTCTGCAGTCAAGTGTAGGCCAGACCAGGTAAGGACATAGAACATTACAGCACAACACAGGCCCTTCAGCCCTCGATGTTGTGCCGACCTGTGAAACCAATCTGAAGCCCATCTAACCTATACTATTCAATGATCATCCAAATGTGTGGGAAAAGATCTGCCACCCTGCCTACCCACAGCATGGCCACAGGGAACATAGGAAATCAAGCCTGTCTAAACCATACAAGTAACATCCAGAATACCTCAGCCTTGACCAAACAAGCTGACAAGGGAAACCAGACATGACCATAGTCACTCACAGACCAGGGAATACCCTTCCCAAGACAAACTAACAATAAGCTTCTTGGACCCAATCAACACAGCTGTCCCAAAGCCCTAAGGGCAATCTCATACCCCAGTGATACCAAAGTCACACAAAGGACAGGTCAGACAGAGAGGCATCAGAATACCTCGCTCACAGGAGGGAAACAATGGAAACAACTTGCTGCTTTAAAAGGAACATTCTCACCTACCCTCAAAGAGAGCTGGAATCTCCTGATCCCGTTAAAAACTGTGTGATGCTGCCAGGATGCTTCATTGTATCTACAATCAGGACATTCTTCTGATAACTGCTTTGCAGTGATCACCATTATAACTGGATTACTTAATTATCAAATACATTGCATTTTCCCTATTTTTAATTAACTTCATTGGACAAGATTCCTATAAAACCTGGCTTGATTTTCAGCTCGAGGAAGAGAATTCCGGCTACCCAGACAGACTGTCTGTGCTGTTTTAGCTTAGCCAATTTCTCTTCCGCAATATCGCTGTGTTAATAAACAGTTAATTTCACTTCGATCTGTGTTTTGTGATCTCTGTTTTATTGGGCTAATTTCTCCAACAATATGTTTATCCAATGACCATTTAAATGCCCTTAAAGTTGGTGAGTCTAATACTGTTACAGGCAGGGCATTCCACACCCCGACTACTCTCTGAGTGAAGACCCTACCCTCTGACATTTGTTCTAGATCTATCACCCTTCAATTCAAAGCTATTTCCCCACATGCTAGCCATCACCATCCAAGGAAAAAGGCTCTCACTGTCCATCCTACCTAATCCTTTGATCATAGAGTCACCTTGTATAGGACAGTCGATATCCTTTCCTGAAAGGAATTAGTGACCCAGATGAACCTTAATGTCAATCAACAGTGATCACCATGTGAGTGAGCTTTCTAAGATCACATTTTATTGGATTCAAATTTCACCCTGTGTCCTGGTGAGATTCAAACCCCTGCCCCCAGTACATTAGCCTGAGATTCTGGATTGCTAGCTGAGTGACATCAGCATAATACTACCTCCTTCCAATTTGTCATGAGCTAACATGGCACTCAAATAAGGTATTCCGAAATTTACGTTCCTCTTTGGATATCAAATTTCTCAGAAGCTGTAGGGAAAGAGTCAAATTTCTACGCTGTGCTCAGCAAGAATTTTACATTTCCTGGTTCAATCTCTAGTACTCAATGTGAAGGAGTAAAACACCAATGTACCTCTATCTCTTGCTTCAGTGTGGAGTTCCTGAGAGATGTCCTGACCATGTCATCTGTCACAGGGAAGTTTGGTGGGATTTTGTCGCATTTCTCTATCAGGACTGGGTTGAAGCCATTCAAAAACTGGTTACCGAAGAACCAATCCTCCTTCCAATGATGCTTGGCAAACACTGCAAATGACGGAACAGGGGGTGGGGGTAGAACATAAAGAGCTGGTAGTGCAGAAATAGCAAGATGCCGTTAACAACAACTTAAAGCCAACCCTGTAGAAGTCCAAGTGAACGTAGTCATTCTCTCCTCAACAACCAGCCCTACAAGTCAATATTAATCATAGAATCCCTACAATGTATTCAGCCCAACAAGTCCTTACCAACCCCCTGAAGAGCATCCCAACCCAACCCTTACCCTATCCCTGGAAGCCTACATTTCCCATGGCTAATCCACTTCATCTGCACATCTTTAGACTGTGGAAGGAAACTGGAGGACCCAGAGGAAACCTACACTGAGACAGGGAGAATGTGCAAACTCCACACAGACATTCGCCATTGGGAAATGCTAGAATCTAGGTCAACGAGTGGAATCCCATGGGAATCAGTATTGGGAACTCAACTGTTTTTAATCTAGTTGTTTCGTAATACAGAACTTGAGTATCCGTAAAAAAAGACACAACGTGTCAAACTGTTTGGTCTTGCACTCATAAAAGCAGAGAAAGTTGGGACAGGAGAAGGCTATTGAGCCTTTTGAAGCTGACGCCCACCCCCCCTACCCCACACTCCCTACCTCGTGAGCAGTGGAAGATAAATAGTTCAGCATATTCAAGGCTGAATTATAGAGTCAACAAGGGAGTCTACAGTTCTGGAGGAGTTAGGCATGCAGGAATCTGGGGTTGAGACCAAAGATCAGCGATGATCTTATGCAGTATGCTTGATAGGCTAAATGGACTTTCCCTGCTCCTATTTCTTATGATCTTGTGACCTTCTGAACAACTCCCTTGCTCTCGTCGTCACCTTCAACATCGCAGAATCATACAGCATGGAAATAGACCCTTCGGTCTAACAAGTCCATTCCAAACATAATCCCAAACTGTCTGCTTCTGGTTCATATCCCTCCGAACATTTCCTATGCATGAACTTACCCAAATGACTTTTAAATATCCTTTGAATCAGTTCAATGGGATCTTATGCATCCATCTGAGAGGGCAAATGGGGTCTTAGTTTTGTGTTTGAAATGTTTTGCCCTTAGTCTGTCTGTATTTTTGACATAGAATCATTGAATTCCACAGCGTGGAAGCAGGCCATTTGGCCCACCGAGTCCACACTAACCTCTGGAGAACATCCTACCCAGTCTACCCCCTTCCCTGTAACCCTACATTTCCTATCGTTAACCCACCTAGCCCACACATCTTTTTGACTGTAGGAGGAAACCAGAGTACCCACACAGGCATGGGCAGAACATGCAAACTCCACCCAGGCAGTAGTCTGAGGGTAGAATCAAAGCTGGATCCATGGTGCTGTGAGGCAGCAGTGCCAACTACGAAGCTACAGTACAGTAAGTGTACAATGTAAATGTCAAGAGTATTTCAATTGTATGGAGGCACCTGAGACTGGCAAAGCTGAATGGAGACAAGTTGAATTTGACTGCATTCCATAATTTTCTATTCAAAATGTTTTATAATGTATTTTTATGAATTTTATGAATGAGGTATGTTTTGGAGGGGAAACAATACACGGTACAAAGCCAGAAAGATATGGTCATCAGTGCGTGTAAACCTGCCCAGTACCTCTTTTCCAACAATGGCTACTCTAAAGAATATTTAATTGGCAATAAAATCAGGAGGTAATTAAAGGTTCCACAGCAACGTAGGTTCTTTCTTTCTATTTGGTCACTTGCTCATCATAAGTGTACTGTTGATACTTTAGTGGTACTACCTGCAATGACAAGCTCAACCTCCCCTCTCCTAAATATTGCCAATTTCCATTACCTGCATTAGAAGGGTTGACACAAAAAATGTGATTAAAGTCCTCAACGGTGGTCCAAGAGCATTCCAACTTGTTCACTTTCTCCTTCAGCGTGAGTTCTGAAAGGCTAAAGAAATTGTGATAAGAGCTATTTGTAGTATATTATTATCATTACTTTGCAATTTGAATTCAAAAGTGGAGAAAAATGAATCTGAGTTTTCCGCTCCGTGAAGGTGACTTGTAACTTTCAAGAAAGGGTCAGAAAGTCGCCTTAAACTGTGAAATAAAGGCAATCTTTCCAAGAAAGAGACTTAAGCTAAATGACTCAATCTGCTATATTGGGGAGTTAATTGCAGATCATTTGTTGAGTTTTATCATCTAGCGAAATGAACAGTCAGTGCTACCAGTAAGTTGAATTCAGATGTCATACAATCAGAATGTCGGTTTTAATTTCTAGATGTCTCCAGGCTCTAAGAATCTCCAAGTTGTCGGAATTGGATAGAAATCTCCAGTCTATCAGTGCTGGAAATAAATCTTAAGCTGTTTCAGTAGTCCAATCAGGGCAGCTTGAAAGAGTTGTGAGTTCATCTATATTTATGTATCTCTGGGAGAGAAAGAAAAAAATCACATTTGGTGAATGTGCAGGAAGTAGGTTAAGTAGGAATAAAAAGGTCTATTGTCCATGGCATCAAAATGCACTTGCCAACCAATCAGAACTCTCTTCTCATTCAGTATCGGTATTAGTATTAATTTTCCACATAAATTGGCTCCTTGATCATTGACATAATGAATGCAAGACAAAAAGCTTTGACAAGATGTGTTTTTCTTTCAGTAATATGTGAGGAAGTAAGTTTGAAGAGTTAACATAAGAGTAATAATTTATGGGGGTTGAGTATCTATTATGAACATTTCCGGGAAAAGAGTTAAACCTTTATTGTTGCTGTTCATGAAAAGATCTTTCCAAAGAGTCTTATAGATATATAACTGTTTTTTTTTTCTTAAAGAAACATGGAAAATTAGAACATAGGAGGAGAAGGAGGCCATATTGGCCCTTCTAGCCTATTTCACTACTCAATATGATCATAGTGGTCATCTAACTCAGTATCCTGTTCATGCTTTCTCCCCCATCCCTTTGATCCCGTTATCCCTAACAGTTATGTCTAACTCCTTGAAAATATGCAATGTTTTGGTTTCAACCACATTCTGTGGCAGAGAATTCCATAGGCTCACCACTCTCTGAGTAAAAACCTTTTTTTTTCAAAATCCCTACAGTGTGGAAACTGGTCTTTCAGCCCAACAAATCCACACCACTCCTCCAAAGAGTATCCTACCCAGAACAATTCCCCTATTACTCTACATTTACCCCTGACTAATGCGTCTAACCGATACATCTCTGAACATTATGGGCAATTTAGCATGGCCAATCCAACATAAACTGCACATCTTTGGATTGTGGGTGGAAACCAGAGCACCCAGAGGAAACCCACACACACACAGGGAGATTGCACAAACACAGTCGCCCAAGGTTGAGAATTGAACCCGGGTCCCTGGTGCTGTAAGGCAGCAGCTCTAGCCACTGTGCCGCCAACTTTCTTCTCATGTCAGTCTAAAAATGCCTACCTTTGGTAATTCACGAGCATTTATTTTTGTGTAATAAACTTTGATGTGCTTTTGTTAAAAGTACACTGGCAGCCTCATGCGAATATTCTCAATGACTGACCAACACTGTAAACAAATTGCAAAACAAATCTGACTTGTGTATTGTTACCAGCCGCTGGGATTATATTAAAACAAACACAACAGACAAAGTTTAAACATTGACAAAATAGAGGATTTCAAGATGGTGGGAGGTTTTGTGGACAGGAAAATGATTCATTGGTGACTGAGCTAAGAACCGGGGCATTTAACAGATTTAAATTGATTTGCAAAGGGGATGAGGAAAATTGATTTCACTCAGGGAGTTGTTGCATTCTAGAATGTACAAATGTAGCAAAAGCAGATTTCATAAATGGTTTTAAAACTGATTTGGACACAATCCGAGTGTGTGAGACTGAGAATGACTGTTCCTTCAAAGGGCTAGCACAGACACAACAGGCTGAATAACTACTTCAGTTTCGATATTACTCTGATTATTGATCTATCTTTATTGGGTATCTTCCTTGGGATTTGATCTGGGAATGCTGTATAAAGTGAATGCGGGTTTACAAAGGTATCCAGTATCAGACCCTGACTGACTGAGAACTCAGGAATAGTAGTAACAGGATTTGGTGGCAGTAGTAACAGTAGTAACATAAATTTGCTGATGATACTAAGCTGGGTGGCAGGGTGAAATGTGAGGAGAATGTTAGGAGATTACAGGGTGACCTAGACAGGTTAGGTGAGCGATCAGATGCATGGCAGATGCAGTTTAATATGGATAAATGTATGGTTATCCACTTTGGTGGCAAGAACAGGAAGGCAGATTACTATCTAAATGGAATCAATTTAGGTAAAGGGGCAGTACAAAGAGACCTAGGTGTTCTTGTATACCAGTCAATGAATGTAAGCATGCAGGTACAGCAGGTCGTGAAGAAGGCTAATAGCATGCTGGCCTTCATAACAAGAGGAATTGAGTATAGAAGCAAAGAGGTTCTTCTGCAGCTGTACAGGGCCCTGGTGAGACCACACCTGGAGTATTGTGTACCGTTCTGGTCTCCAAATTTGAGGTAAGGCATTCTGGCTATTGAGGGAGTGCAGCGTAGGTTCACGGGATCAATTCCTGGAATGGCAGGACTACCTTACGCTGAAAGACTGGAGCGACTGGGCTTGTATACCCTTGAGTTTAGAAGACTGAGAGGGGATCTGATTGAGATATAGAAGATTATTAAAGGATTGGACACTCTGGAGGCAGCAATCATGTTTCCGCTGATGGGTGAGTGCCGAACCAGAGGACACAGCTTAAAAATACGGGGTGGACCATTTAGGACAGAGATGAGGAGAAACTTCTTCACCCAGAGAGTGGTGGCTGTGTGGAATGCTCTGCCCCAGAGGGCAGTGGAGGCCTAGTGTCTGGATTCATTTAAGAAAGAGTTGGCTAGAGCTCTCAAGGATAGTGGAATCAAGGGTTATGGAGATAAGGCAGGAACAGGATATTGATTAAGAATGATCAACCATGATCATATTGAATGGTGGTGCAGACTCGAAGGGCAGAATTGCCTACTCCTGCACCTATTGTCTATTGTCTATTGAATACTGGGCCCAGTACCAAGTCCATTTCCAGCGATTATAGGGCACATCAGTCAGTACCAGGTCACATTTTACTGACCATTGGTTTCGGTGCTAAATTTGCAGCAGTAAACCTGTCATCACAGAATCGCAGAATCGTTACAGCGCAGAAGGAGGTGACATTCCCCTGCCTTCTCCCTGTAATCCTGCACATTCCTCTTTCTCATGTTAACTGTCTAACTCCTTTTTGAAATCTCCAGTTGAAACTGCTTGCACCACACTCTCAGGCAGCACATTCCAGATCCTAACCACTCGCTGTGTGTTTTGCTTATTTTGCCAATACATTAATTCCATGCCCTCTGATTCCTGCTCCTTTCATGGAGTGTTTCCTTATCCACCCTATTCAATACCTCTCCTGATGTTGAACGTCTCTATCAAATCTCTTCTCAACCTTCTCTAAGGAAAACAGTCTCAACTTCTCCAAACTAGGGGTGGCATGGTGGCACAATGGTTAGCATTGCTGCCTTACAGCGCCAGAGACCTGGGTTCAATTCCCACCTCGGGCAACTGTCTGTGTGGAGTTTGCACATTCTCTCTGTGTCTGTGTGGATTTCCTCCAACAGTCCAAAAATGTTCAGGTTAGGTGAATTGGCTATGCTAAATTGCCCGTAGTGTTAGGTGAAGGGGTAAATTTAGGGGAAAGGAGGGTTGGTGTGGACTTGTTGGGCTGAAGGGCCTGTTTCCACACTGTAAGTAATCTAATCTATCCACATCATTGAAGTTAATTGTCCCTGGAATCATTCTTGCGAATCTTACTGGACCTTCTCCAGTGGCCAATACTGGACATAATATTTCAGTTGAGGCTGAATTAGTGTCTTAAACAAGCTCAATGTAATCTCTTTGATCTTGTTCTCCACCCCCCTAACATAAAGTGCTTTCCATGGTGGCTTGGCACGGTGGCTCAGTGGCTAGCAGTGCTGCCTCACAGCGCCAGGGCTTGATTCGAGCCACATCCTACCTGTGTTTGTGTTTCCTCCGGGTGCTCCAGTTTCCTCCTGCAGTCCAAAAATGTGCAGGTTAAGTGGATTGGTCTTGCTATAATTGCCCCGCAGTGTCCAGGGATGTGCAGGCTAGGTGGATTAGCCATGGGAAATGCAGGTTTACGATGATAGTGTAGGTCGGTGGGATCCTCTTTGGAGGGTCAGTGTGGACTCAATGGGCTGAATGACCTGCTTTCAAACTGTAAGGATTCTATGCTGCCTTTCATCCAGACTGTGATACTTACCTCTCTATCACGGAGAATTCAAAACCGAGTTCTTTCACACAACTGAACCTCAAATCCATATGGAGATCATCCACTGATCGAGCATCAATACACTTTGGCAATATCGAGGGTAATTCCCTCCACCTAGAACACAAAGGGAGGAACCATTCAATCATGAGGCGGAGACATGTTTGTATAAATATCAAATTATCGAATTTAGACCAGGATTCGGTAGCGTTAATAAAGGTTTAAAATTAAATGGAAAACACTTTCTGGCAATAGCAAGTCCCAGGGAACTGAAGCCAATGAACACATTTTAAATTATAACAGACATTATTACTTCTATATAAAGTTAAGTTTTTCATCCTATTTAATCATTGTTATCTATTAAAAAGTTCACCTGTCCATTCACTTTCACATTCTTTCTTAAACTTTTCTTACAATGAGACTACAACACTCTGAGCCCAATTATTTGGTTCAATCACTTGGCTTGATTAAGTCTAATTCAGTTAACTCAGTCGGAGTATTGTGTATAGCTGTGAGTACTACGGCATATGAAAGAAGCGAATGCAATGGAGAAAGAGTGCAGAGTGCAGAGAGCTCCGGGAAACAGAAACTTCAGATATGAGGATAGATTGAAGAAGTTGGGAGTTTTGAAGAAGACAGACATTTCTCCCTGAGTAGTAGAAGGCTGAGAAGAGATCTGATTAAGGTCTCCAAAAGCAAGAGCAGGCTAGACTGAGTAAATGTTCCCTCTTGTAAGAGTGAGAGGGCATGGATTTAAAGTGATGGGCAAACAAAGCAAGAGGAATGTGAGAAAAGACTTGGTAACATTACAAGTAGTAAGGATCTGGAATGCACTCCCTGGAAATGTGGTGGAGGAAAGTTCAATTGAGGCATTCATGAGGGGCATTGGATGGTTATTTGGATAGTAATAATGTTCAGGAATAAAGGGAAAAGGAATAAAGGGATTGGCACAAGGTAATCAAGCCAGACTAGATAATAGAGCCAGTACAGGTAGGAGGGGCCAAATGGCCTCCTTCTGCACTGTATAATAATTCCAAGATTCTGTCTAGAGACTGTTGCATGTGTTGCAAAGCCAATGCTGCTACCTTGTGGTTAGGGCAGTTTGCTCCCCCCATTCCTCTTTCTTTGACTAGGTATAATTGGTGTATAATGGTAGAGGAAAAACACCAGGAACCAATGTTCCCACTCCATTGCTCGGAAATTCAAATTGTTTCTCAGGATTATTGGTTATACTCTGATTACATTGCTTTCCTGTGAGATTTATTGTTTTAACCGCTTTCTAATGAATTCTTAATTGCATTGAGATTCATTTATATCGGTGCTTATCCTTGATGATAACTTGAATAGAACTGAATCATAGAATGAGAATATTGCTTCAATATGCACAATGTTAACTCAGTTGTATCCATCATCCATATTCTATTAAATGACCAAACAGTTCCAATGTCCTTTAACAAAAATAGAGGTTGCTGGAAAGTTGCAGCAGGACTGGCAGCATTTGTGGAGAGAAATCAGAGTTAACTTTTCACTTCCAGTGACCCTTCTTCAGAGCTGATGGTAGCGAAGAAAAGCATGCTTTTCCTGAAGAAGATAGATGTTGGGAAGGGGGAAGAGTATATTATAGGGGGAGATAGAGCATAATGAGACAGAAAAACAGAGTCATAGAGATGTGCAGCACGGAAATGGACGCTTAGGTCCAACTTGTCCATGCTGACCAGATATATTAAACTAGTCCCAAAACCCAGCATTTAGCCCCTATCCCTCTAAATTCTTCACATTCATATACTATTCTAGACGCCTTTTAAATGTTGTAATTGTACCAGCCTCCACCCTCTGGGGTTGCATGGTGGCTCAGCGGTTAGCACTGCTGCCTCACAGTGCCAGGGACCCACTTTCGATTCCAATCTCGGGTGACTGTCTACGTGGTGTTTGCACATTCTCCCCATGTCTGCGTGGCTTTTCTCCGGGTGCTCTGGTTTCTTCCCACAGTCCAAAGATATGCAGGTTAGGTCAATTGGCCATGCTAAGTTACTCTTAGGGATGTGTAGGTTAGGTGCATTAGTCAGGGGCAAATAGGGGAATAGGTCTGGGAGGGTTACTCTTCGGAGGGTCGGCGTGGACCTGTTGGGCCGAAGGACCTGTTTCCACACTGTAGGAATTCTAATTCTAGCTCATTCCATACACACACCACCCTCTGCACGATAAGATTGCCTCTTTGATCCCTTTTAATTCTTTCCCCTCTCATCTTAAACCTATGCCCTCCAGTTTTGGATTCCCCTACCCTGGGGAAAAAAACCTAGAGTATTCATCCTATCCGTGCCCCTCATGATTTTATAAACTTCCATAAGGTCACCCCACCGCCTCCAATGTTCCAGAAGGATGAATTCTAGGAGAATGAATAGCCACTGGTGGCTGCTGAGTTTCCTTAGCACTTCTGCAATTCTTTTAATTTCAGATCTTCAGCATTCACAGTGTTGTGCTTTTATTTGGCTCGTTCTTTGAGGAGGTGACAAGACAGGTCGACGAAGGTCGAGCAGTGGATGAGGTGTATATGGATTTCAGCAAGGCACTTGATAAGGTTCCCTATGGTAGGCTTATTCATAAAGTCAGGAAGTATGATATACAGAGAGATTTGGCTGTCTGGATTCAGAATTAGTTGGCTGACAGAAGGCAGAGAATGGTTGTAAATGGAAAGTATTCTGCCTGGAGGTCAGTGTTGAGTGGGGTCCTGCAGGGCTCTGTTCTTGGGCCTCTGCTCTTTGTAGTTTTTATAATGACTTGGCTGATGAGGTCAAAGGGTGAGTTAGATGACGCAAAGGTTGGAGGTGCCGGGATAGTATCGAGGGCTACTGTAGGCTACAGCGCGACACAGACAGGTTGCAGAGCTGGACTGAGAAATGGCAGCTGGAATTCAACCTGGATAAATGCGAAGTGATGCATTTTTGAAGGTCGAACTTAAATGCTGAATATAGGATTGAAGGCAGGATTCTTGGCAGTGTGGAGGCACAGAGGAATCTTGGTGTGCAAGTACATAGATCCCTCAAAGTTGCCACCCAAGTGGATAGGGTTGTTAAGAAAGCATATGGTGTTTTGGCTTTCATTAACAGGGGGATCAAGTTTAAGAGCTGCAAGGTTTTGCTACAGCTCTACAAGTCCTTGGCGAGACCATACTTGGAATATTGTGTCCAGTTCTGGTAGCCCTACTATAGGAAAGATACAGAGGCTTTGGCGAGGGTACAAAGAAGGTTTACCAGGATGCTGCCTGGACTGGAGGGCTTGCCTTATAAAGAGAGGTTGAATAAGCTCAGACTTTTCTCTCTGGAGAGGAGGAGGAAGAGAGGTGACCTGACCGAGGCATACAAGATAATGAGAGGAACGGATAAAGTCAATAGCAGAGACTTTTCCCCAGTGCAGGATTGACTGGTACGAGGGGTCATAGTTTTAAGATATTAGGAGAAAGGTATAGAGGAGACGTCAGAGGAAGGTTCTTTATGCAGAGTTGTGAATGCATGGAATGCGTTGCCAGTGGTGGTGGAAGCAGAGTCATTAAGGACATTTAAGTGACTGCTGGACATGCACATGGATAGCAGTGAGTTGAGGGGTGCTTCGGTTAAGTTATTTTATTTTACATTAGGATTAACCCTCGGCACAACTTCGTGGGCCAAAGGGCCTGTTCTGTGCTGTACTTTTCTATGTTCTATGTTCTATTACCGATAGAGCTGTTGTTTCTCCCGTAGTTCATTCTTACGATGACACTGGAACACGGGTCCATCATCATAGATTCTTTTAGCTGAAACAGAACATGCATATGTTAATTACAAAAGGCAATAACCAAGGAAGACTGAGAACTTGGGAAGTTTAACTACTATACAAAGAGAATCATGGATTTTAGGAAGGTGTTATGACTTTAAATCTAATTCAGATGTTTAGACTGTTTATACACAGAATAATGGACACTCGGGAATGAGTTACAGACTAAAGCCAACTGAATGGTTCATTTCAGAAACTTTATTTAAAAATTCATGGGTATTGTCAGATAGGCCAGCATTTATTAACCATCCCTAAATGCCCAGAGGGCGGTTAGGAGTTAAGCACATTGGGTCTGGAGTCACATGTAGCCCAGACCAAGTAAGGACAGCAGATTTCCTTCCTTAAAAGGCATTGGTGAATCAGATGCTTTTTTTAAGGAACAACAGTGGTCCCCATAACGCTAGCTTTGTGCTTAAGATTTTGATTGAATTTAAATTTCCTCGTCCACCTTTGAGAGATTTGACCCTTTCGGTAGTGGAGGTTCTGAATTACTAGGCCAGTGACATGACCATTACAGCACCACCTCCCCGGCAATGGGAATGTAGAGTGGCAAACCGAATCTAATCATGGGTTTGGAATGGGTTACATACAAACTCCAATTTCGTGAGGCAGTCAAACAATGGAATTATACCAATTGAATGTGTTGGCAAATCGGTGCCACTACTCAGGGGAGCTGCACTTGTAGAGAAATGTGACAAATAAAGTTGCACACCTTTGGAATAAATTTCAGGCCCAGGAGCTTACTTTAGGTGGTGTAGAGAAAATGTCCTGTAACATGCCTGGAATGGAAGATTTGCCTTCAAAGGTGTTGCCCTTCTGATAAGGCTTTAAACCAAAGTTATGTCACATGGGTGTGATAGGTCCCATGGTGCTACATCTATGAAGAGCAGGGGAGTTCTCTTTGGCATCCTGTCAATATCTATTATTCCACCAGAATCAACAAAAGAATGATTGTCTGGTCATTCTCTCCCTGAGGAACATGCTGTGTGTAAATTGTTTTGGGAAGGGCTCTATGAGGATGCATGTTACTTCCATGCTTTGCTTCTCCTCAACAATCCCTGGATTTTCCGACTTACCTGTTCCTTCCCGGAGGCTTATGGTACAGTTGGCCAGCCACTTGTAGCAGGGGAAATGGAAGGTGTTTCCCTCGGGGGTCTCCACCGTCACACAGCAGCAGAACCAGTAATCTTGGAAGTAGAATGGAGTTACTTGCAGCTCCACAAAATTAATGCTCCCAAGGTCCCAGTCACTTGCAATTTCATAGTGATCCACCTGGAAAGTGAGGGTGAGGAAGCGAATAGCATGTCAAGAAGCTCCAGTCACAAATTGGATTCTGATTGTCGGGTTGGTATTCCGTCGTGAGGTTGGTTCTGATTATACGGAAGAAATTGGGATGCTGGGACCAGCTGTCTGTTTCTCTTCACTCACAAGGAGTGCTGGAAAGATATTTACCTCTTTCATGCAGACAGTCCGGAAAGAACAGGTAGGTAGTGCAGGAGTCTCCTGGGGTCCCACACACTAACCACTATTCCATTTTGGAAGCTGATGAGGGCGCTGGTAACTCGGAGTAATGCAGTCAGAGCCAAGCTTCTGGGAGCACAAACGGCTTGACTGCACAGGGTGGGAGGAAGGAGAAAGGAAGGGCAATTGTGATAGGGGATTCTTTAGTTAAGAGTAATAACCAGGTAATTATACAAGGGGATTTCAACTTTCCCCAACATAAATTGGGATTGTCATAATGTAGAGGGTTTAGAGGGGGCATATTTCTTGAAATGTATCCAGAGAGTTTTTTGCATCAACACATAGAAGGCCCAACAAGGGACAGCGCAGTGCTGGATCTGGTTCTGGGGAAAGAAGCCAGAAAAATGTTTGGTGTGGCAGCAGGAGAACATTTAAGTGATAGCGACCACAACATGGCAAGGTTCAAATTTGTTCTGAAAAAAAGGAGGTCTGCAAAAGATGGCTTTAGATTGGGGGAGGGTAGGTTTCATTGAATTAAAGCAGGATCTGACCACGGAAGACTGGGAACAGCTCCTTGCAGATAAGTCTACAGTGGAGCTATGGTGGGAGGAGAGGAGGCATTCAAAAAGGAGGTGGGGTGTATACAGGTCCTTTAAAGGGAAATGCATGAGCAGTAAGTTCTAGGACAATTCAGGACTGGACAAAGAAAAGTAGGGCTCGTAGCAAGTCCAAAGGGAACAATTCAGCTGTGGCCCTAGAGGAATGCAGGAAGTGCAGGAGAGAATTTAAGAAAGCAATTAGAAGAGCAAGAAGGGGGCATGATAAAAGACTTACTAACGGGATTAGGGAGAAAAGAAAATGTTTTATAAATACATTAAAGGAAAGAAGTTAACCAAGGAAAGAGTAGGACCCATTAGGGACCAAGTGGGCAACCTGTGTGAAACCACTGTATATTAGAAGGGGGTTGAATGAATACTTCTCTTTGGTCCTCACTCTAGAAGAGGAGAACGTAGGTATGGAATTCAGAAAAAGGAACTGTGAGGAACATACACAGTTTAACTTAGGATGTGGAGATGTATTGGAGGCACTGTCGGCCTTAAAATCATCCTGACCTGGATGAATTGTTTCACAGACTGCTGTGGAAGGTGAGGCAGGATATTGGAGGGGTTCTGACACAAATTTTTTAATTCCTCTCTGGCCGCAAGGAAGGTGCCAGAGGACTGAAAAACAGCTAATGTTGTTCCACTTTTTAAGAGAGGTAGTAAAGATGAACCAGGAAATTACATGATGTGGAGGTGCTGGTGTTGGACTGGGGTGGACAAAGTTAAAAATCATACAACACTAGGTTATAGTCCAACAGGTTTATTTGGAAGCACTAGCTTTCGGACCACTGTTCCTTCTTATTTAGGGAAGGATGTAAATATATTGAAGACAGTTCAGAAGGGATCTACTAGATTGATACATGGGATGAATTAGTTCCATCCAACTCATTCATGCTGACCAGGTTTCCTAAACTAAACTAGTCTCATTTGCCTGAGTTTGGCCCATATCCCTCTAAATTCTTCTTATCTATGTACCTGTCCAATTGTCATTTAAATATAGCAGTTGTACTCATCTCTACCACTTCCTCTGGAAGCTTGTTCCATTTAGGCCCCTCACGCATTTTTAAATCTTTCACCTCTCACATTAAACCTGTGCTCTCTAGTTTTGAACTCCCCTACCCTTCAAAAAAGACCTTGGCGATTTACCTTAAAAATGCCCCTCATGATTTTATAAACCTGGATGTGGTCACTCGTCAGCCTCCAACCTCTAGTGAGAAAAGTCCTGGCCTATCCAGCCTCTCCTTATAACTCAAAACTTCCAGTTTCTGTCACACCCTTGTTAACCTTTTTTGCAGTCATTCCAGTTTGATAACACCCTTCCTGTAGGGGGTGACCAGAATTATGTGCAGTGCTCCAAATAAAAACCTCACCAATGTCTTGTGCAGTGGTAATCTGACATCTCAACCCCTGTTCTCGGTGCTCTGAACGATGAAGTCAAATGTGCCAAACACCTTCTTCACCACTCTATCAACCTGTGACACCACTTTCGCGGAATGACGTAATTGCACCCCTAAGCCTCTCTGTTCTCATGTTATGAGGACAGGCTGAGATATAGAAGAGTGAGGGTTGACTTGATTGAAGGGTATAAGATACTAAACGGTCTTGTTAATGTGGATGAGGAAACATATTTCTTCGTGTAGGTCAGTTGAGCACATCCATGTCAATGCTAGTTTCCCAAACTAAACTAGTCCCATTTGCCTGAATTTAATCCATAGCCTTCTAAACATTCCCTCTTCATGTACCTGTCAAATGTCTTTTAAATGTTGGAATTGTACCCACCTCTATCACCTCCTCTGGCAGATCATTCCACATAGGAACTACCCTCTCTGAAAAAAATTGCCCTTCGGGTCCCTTTTAAATCTTTCTCCTCTCACCTTAGAATTTCATTGCATCTAAGGACTATTGTGACACACATGCAAATCTTTCAATTCAAAATTATTTCTCCAATCGAAGCACCGAATGATATTGATCGCAACAAGCTGCTGATTTCTGCTGGAATATATACTCACAGTTTCCTGCTTCAAGTCATTGTGCAGCCATCTGTTCACACTAGCCTTGTGACTCTTCTCCCTCTCTCCGATCAGGGTGCAGAAGACATAACTCTCGGTTCCTGCATACAAGCCTGTCCCAGTCTCAATCATGACTTTGTAAGTGATCATATTCTAGCACTGGCAGAACTTCCAACCTCTGACGGTGTGGCAAGGAAAGCAGATGCAGTGTTTATATATGAAACAGAAAAGGAAACCAGGGATTTTTCTGGGGAAACAGCTGACATGCCATCTCACAGGAAATTCTGTTCTAACTGTTTCGACATCAGGCAGGGAGGAGGGACAGAGTAGAGGTGGTTCACGTTGTGCGTTCGATATTGGAGTGCCCCTCAAATGTGGGTAGGACCCTGCCCCTTCCTTTATCATTGTCTTCTCCACATTTGCTTTCTGAATCTCGCCCTCCTATCCCACCATCACTGTTTTGAGAATCGATCTTTTTCCCCTAGTCTGCCTGTTCAAGGATATCATGCACAGGTCTTGCACCTGGACCTCCTGGCTCAGAGTCATGGGCACTACCACCAGGACCCTGTCTCTGAGCCATAATAATCACATATCAATACAAAGGTCCCACCTTCTCAATCTTGCCCTTGGCATGGTGACCCTCAGGCTAAACCACCACCATTGGAACTCTCAGAAGTAAGGACCCTACCACTGCATCACACTTGCCCCTGCGAATAATCAGTTGAGGGTCCGATAATCCAAGGTTGCAAATATAAGGAAATTGGCCCAACAGCCAGGAACAACGTGAGACAAATCTCCTCTTCAGTAAGTGATCAGGATTTGGAGTGATAGGGCAGAATCTTCACAAGCCTTGAATGATACGATGTTGGGAAAATAGTTGGGAAAATTGGATGAGTATCCAACAATGAGCTTCTCATTGTTAAGAGTATAAAGTTCTGATTTCCAATCAGATTCTTGCTAGTGAGTGGCGAGAGACCTATTTGCATTAATTGTCTTGCATTACCATCCTCAATATTGATCAATCTCACTTCATTGATTTGCAGTTGCCCATTCAACCGCCCACCACCAGGAAACTAGAGGTTGAGAACTCCTTGTGAAAGCCAGGAATGGTCACTGGGCAACTGCCTGCTCCTACAGTCCTCCAGCTTGGATACCCACTAGCAACATCTCAGGACACACTCCACAGGCAGTGACCATGTATACCCCATGTGCATGGAGTCTGGCATCAGGCAGCTACCAGTCTAAATGCATCCTGATTGGCACCTCTCTGATTCATGTACGGTGCCGCACTTTGGACCAGCTCTTCTCAATGCAGGCAGGGAGTGGCACCCAGCTCCTGGACCAGGCTGCAGCTCAGGGTTCCTCTTGGCACTCACTCCTTACCTAGATTATGCATTACCTAGATTCTCTTACAATCTCCTCCTTGCCTATCCTTGCTCTGGTGTCACCCAGCCTGAGCTAAAAGACTAACGGTGTTTCTGTTGTGCCTGGCACTTTAGCATAGACACAACAACAGGCAATGTATCAGTCAAGAGGGTGGACATGTTGCTATAGGATTTCAGGCTATATTCATCTCACACCAGCCCCATCATAGAATCCCCACAATGTTGAAGCAGGCAATTCCACCCATCGAGTCCATACCAACCCTCCAAACAGGGTCTCTCCCAGATTCATCCCTCCGCCCTATAACCCTACATTTCCAATGATTAATCCTCCGAGCCTGAACATCCTGGACACAATGGGCAATTTAGCGTGGCCAATCCAGCTAACCCACACATCTTCGGACTGTGGAAGGAAACCCACACGGACACAAGGAGAGCGTGCAAACTCCACACAGAGACAATCCCCGAGGATGGAATTAAACCTGGGTCTCTTGCACACTGAGGCAACAGTGCTAACCACTGAGACACTGCGCCACTCCCAACCAGTCGATGGTGGCCCAGAGGGAGAGAGCAGTAATGTTTGGAAATGAAGGGACTGATCCTCCATTTTGAAGTGTACAAAATTAGGTTGGTGCCTTCACCAATTTTATGGGGTTTTCCATTGGGGGATACCCTCACCAACCTCACCTCACACCCCTTTCATCTCATTCGCCACCATATCCTTCAATTCCTTCCCGCACTTGCATCTACGTGGCAAACAAACTGCACATGCTTTTAGAAAATGGTCATGTCTCAAAATCTGAGGGGAGTGGCCACAGAGTCATACAGCACAGAATCAGAGCCTTAGGCCCAACTAATCCATGTTGACTAGATTTCCCAATCTAAACTGGTCCCATTTGCCAGCATTGTGCCCATATCCCTCTCAACTTTTCCTATTCACATACTTGACCAAGTGTATTTTAGACGTTGCAGCTGTAACCACATTTACCAGTTCCTCTGGCAGCTTATTTCACACACCCACCGCCTTCTGTGTTAAAAAGTTGCCCCTTAGGTCCATTTTAAATCTTTCCCCTCTCACCTTAAACCTATGCCCTCTAGATTTGGACTCCCCCACCCTGGGAAAAAGATCTTGGCCATTCACTCTATCCATGCCCCTCATGATTTTATAAACTTCTATAAGGTAACCCTTCAACCTCCAACACTCCAGGGAAAATAGCCTGAGGTAGCCTCTCTCTGTTGCGCAAACCCTCCAACCCCAGAAACATTTTTTTCTGCACCTTTTCAAGTTTAACAACATCCTTCATGTCGCAAGTATTCCAAACGTGGTCTGACCAAAGTCCTGTACAGCCACAACATGACCTCCCAACTCCTGTACTCAATGCACTGACCAATAAGGGCAAGCAAACTAAATGCCTTCTTCACCACCTTGTCTACCGGTGGCTCCACCAAGGAACCATGAACCTGCACCCCAAGGTCTCTTTGTTCAGCAACACTCCCGAGGACCTTACCATTGAGTGTATAAGACCTGTCCTGATTTGGTGGCGATTGGAAATACCATGCTGGGATGCAGGGGATATTACAGTTGTCAAGGGTGGGCAACAAAATATAAGGTGGGGTGGATGGTAGAGCATTGAAGGAAAAGGGGTAATACGGAGTTGGGAAGTCACTGACAGTTTGAACTACTAACCTGATATGTTTACTCAATACAGGTAAAGTAGGGAGGTGAAGGTTTATATAGATCAGATGGGGGAGCAGGAGGGGCCTTCACCTTAAATTAAAGCACCCTCACGATTGACCCTCTATCAGGTCTCCTCTCAGCTTTCTCTGCTTTAAAGAAAACAACTCGAGCTTATCCAGTCTCTCATCACAGCAAAATCGCACCATTTCTGAAGAGGGAACATGTACATTTGCAGAGCATCCAGAGGAAACCCACACAGAAATGGGGAGAATATGCAGACTCCACACAGACTGTCACCAGAGGCAGGGTCCCTGGTGCTGTGAGGCAGCAATGCTAACCACAGATGGGAAATGCAGTGATGGGCTTGGATAAGATGCTCTTTGGACGGTCGGTGTAAATTCAATGGTCTGAATGTCCTGTCTAAGATTCTATGATTCTAACTGGTACAGTGGTCATTGTCAGAAATTGTGCAAAAATACACTAAGATCAGCCTTTGATAACTTGTGATCATCTGGTCTTTGTCCAGGGACTGTCGTTTCTTGGAAAGTCTCTTCTATGTCGACTTTCTGTTCCCATTTCTTACTTTTTCTTGCAGAAAAATGACTGTGAAGCAGAGCAGTGCCACGAGACCGTTGGGTTACAATGTTCTCACTTTCCCCTTCAGGTTTTTACACAGTTATTCAGCACCTTCCATCACAATCCTTTACATGCTGATTCCATTCAATCTGTTTTGTTTACTGCCTCTCCTCTCCCTTGGCCAATTCACATACATTTCAGAGCCTCTCAATCTGGGAGAGTGGTCGTTTACTATACAATCTGTGCTCATGCCACCCATACGTGCTGGAGTCTAACGGTATACAAGAGGTGGAGGTTCTGGCATGTTAAGAATACATTCCCAGTAGCAGTAACTGGCAGTGAGCAGTTAGTTCAGTTGGCTGGATGGCTGATTTATAGCACAGAATGAAACAAGCAGCACAGATTCGATTCCTATCCCAGCCAAGGTCAACTGTGAGTATGTGGAAGAGAGAGAAAACAAGAGTTAACGTCTCGAATCTGAGATGACACCATGTCAGAGCTCAATAAATAATGTTTCTTGCTGCTTTGCTGTGACATGGAAGTTTCTGGGTCTCCACAGGACCTGCCATGGTCCCTGGGCATTTTCTCATAGCGGGTGCAGTGCTGAATGTTTGACATCCCAATGGCCGTCCTGTCTAATTCTCTCACAATCCAAGAAAGGGAAGGATTGATGGCAGCTCTGTCATCTCTGGTGTGGGCAGGAGAAATAGTCACGAGATGTACAGCATAGAAACAGATGCTTTGGTCCACCTCGTCCATGCCAACCAGATATCCTAAATTAATCTAGTTCCATTTGCCAGCACTTGACCCAAATCCCTCTAAACCCTTCTTATTCATATACCCATCCAGATGCCTTTTAAATGTTGTAATTGTACCAGCCTCCACCACTTTCTCTGACAGCCCATTCCACACACACACCACTCTCTCAGTGAAAAAGTTGTTTTTAAGGTCCCTTTTAAATCTTTTCTCTCTCACCTTAACCCTGTGCCTTCTAATTTTGGTCTCTCCTACCCTATGAAAAAGACCTTGGCTATGCACCTTGTCTTGACCCTCATGATTGTATAATGTCACCCCTCAGCTTCCAATCTTCCAGGGAAAATAAAGCCCGCCAATTCAGCCTCTATCTCTGACTCTAACCCTGCATATCCGGCAACATCCTTGTAAATGTTTTCTGCACCCTCTCAAGTTTAACAACGTATGCATAGAACAACAGAGCACATAGCAATGTAAGAGCTGGGAACAGGAGAAGGCCATTCAGCCTGATCCACCATTTGATAAGGCCGTGGCTGATCTGATTACAGCCCCACAATTATTACAATCATGGTGATCTCATTCCAGCCTCAACTCCACTTTCCTGCTCGCTCCTCTTAACCCATTACTAACTGTTTATCTTCTCCTTAAATTTACTCCATGTCCCAGCAGCCACCACACTCTGGGGGAGTGAATTCCACAGGTTCACGACTCTTTGAGAGAAGTAATTCCTCCTAATCTCTGTTTTAAATCTGCTGCCCGTTATCTGGTTGGCCAGATAGTGTAAGCGTGCACTTTGTTATTGGATGTTCATTAGAGTAATGTTTCTTCCCTGGGAAGTGTCATTCCTACATCATTTGTTACTGCTGTGTTAGCTGTTGTTTTTCCATTTCCATTAATGGAAATATACAGTAGACCCCTGTATCAGTGGCTGACTTGTGTCTGTGCGGGTGGTGAATTCACATCTTGCTCAGTCACCTGGCCTTGAGGTACAACCTCTCCAGTTATGCATATGTTCCTGTGGCCATGATTTATATCTGGTCTTTCACTTTCACTGCATATGATTGCCATGGTGTGGAGATGCTGGTGTTGGACTGGGGAGGACAAAGTCACAAATCACACGACATCAGGTATAGCCCAACAGGTTTATCTGAAATCACAAGCTTTCGGAGCAATACTCCTTCGCCTCTTTGGAGAGAGAGCACAGAAGGTTCACCACCATGTTGCCTGGTCTCGAGGGCATTGGCTGTGAGGAAAGGTTAAAAAGACTGGAATGGTTTTCACTGGAAAGCTGGCAACCCAATTTCCTGCATTCGTTCCAGATCCTTAAATGTTATGATATTTGAAGTACTGATCCAAATTTTTTTATAAGGTTTTAAGGTTTCCAGTCTCCACTACTTTTGTGGGCATTGCATTCCAGATTCCCACCATCTGCTGAGTGAAAAGGACTTTTCCCAAATCCCCTCTGAATCCCCTGCCCCTTATCCTAAAGTTATGCCCCTCGTGATTGACCCATCAACTTAAAGGGAACAGCTGCTTTCTGTTCACCCTGTCCATACCATTCAATCGTATACACCTCAATCCTGTCCCTCCCTCAGTCTTCACTGCTCTGAAGAAGACAATCCAAGCCTATCTAGTCTCTCCTTATAGCTCAATTTCTCAATTCCAGGCAACATCCTGGTGAACCTCTTCTGTACCCCCTCTCGCGCTCTCACATTCTTCCTATAGGGAGGTGATCGGGACTGCACACGGTACTTCAGTTGCAGTCTGACCAACACTCTGTACAACTCTGACATTACCTCCTTGCTGTTGTATCCTATGCCGCAACTGATGAAACTAAGTGTCCCATATGCCTTCTTAACTATCCTATTACCGTACTCTGCTGAATATGGATGTTACTGGCTTGGCAAGTATTTGCCCCCATTTCCCAGATGCTCATATGTTTAAAACCACAAACAAGATTTTCTTTTGCAATCTTTTGAATAAGTGTCTAACACCGATCAAAGTAGGGCAGAAAATTCCGTGGTACCTCTACATAATGGATAAAGACCGGCAACAATACAGAAACAACTTCACAAAATTCTTAAGTGGTAGGAGTTTCCAACACAACAGAATTTGAAAGAAGAAAAGGCAACAGAATCAAAGTCAAGAGCGTGGGACAAATATAAAGATTGGGATGCAGTTGTTGAGATTGAATTGTTATGTTCACTGGCATGACCAACATTCGTCACTGTAAGAGAAAATAACTATATTTTTTTAAATTGGCCTTTCATCAGACCAAAGTATAAGTTCTGGCTAATTTATTGGTAGCATGGTTATCTTAAAGTTACAAGATTCTGCATTCACTTTGTACTACAAAACTGAAGCAGAAAAACCAAGGCTGGAACTACAGTACAGCATTGAGGGAGAGCTGTGTTGTTAGTGCTGCTGCCTCCCAGATGAAATGATAAACAGAGGCCCCCATTCCTGCATGGATGGATGTGAAACCTCCTCTGGCATTATTTTGGAGATCAGCAAGCAGGATCTCCTTAATGCCCTGGTCAGTGTGTTCATCCTTCAATCAACATCACAACACCAACCTCGACCTTTACTGCCCCAGATTGCCTGAGCATTTTTGGATTTGCCACAATGTTAGTATTTCATGCTGATGGAAGGAAACCCACACCCAGGCTTTTATTGAGCATGCAATTTTGTCTGTAATTCCAGTGCTATTGCATAGTTGAAAATGTGTTGCTGGAAAAGCGCAGCAGGTCAGGCAGCATCCAAGGAACAGGAGAATCGACGTTTCGGCAGTGTAAACTTCATTAGATGTTAAGCATTTAGAACGTAGAACATAGAACATAGAACAACACAGCACAGAACAGGCCATTCGGCCCACGATGTTGTGCCGAACATTTGTCCTAGCTTAAGCACCTATCCATGTATCTATCCAATTGCCGCTTAACATGTAGTGTAAATGCATGTATTTATCTTTGAAATAATTTCTCCAATGTACTGGCACAACCTAATGTAATGTCAATTACAATAGGCTGCTAAAGTCAGAGTCATACAGTATGGAAACAGAGCCTTCAACCCAACTTGTCCACGCCAACCAGGTTTCCTAACTGGAACTAGCCTCAACAGCCTGCATTTAGCCCATATAACTCAAATTTATGTTCCAGTCCAAATGTCTTTTAAATGTTGTCATTGTACCCATCTCAACCACTTCCTTTGGCAGCTTGTTCCCCTGTTTGTAAGAAAAAGTTGCTCCTTAGATCCCTTGTGAATTATACCCCCCTCACCTTAAACCTATGCCCTCTGGTTTTGGACTCCAACCCTGGGAAAAAGATCTTGTTATTCACCTTATCTATGCCCTCATGATTTTATAAAGCTCTACAATGTCACTCCACAGCCTTCTTCACTCCATGGAGAAAAGTCCCAGCCTCTTCAGCTTCTCGTGATAACTGAAACTGCTCCCTGTCCCCCCTCCAGTTACATCCTTGTAAATCTTTTTTGCACCCTTTCCAATTTAATAACATCCTGCCTACAGTACAATGCTGCTGTCTCTAAGATTCTCAAACCCCTTGTCGAATGTATACTCACAGATCCTTGCTTCAGATCACAATGCAGCCATCTGTTGACGCTGGCCTTGTGGCTCACTCCCTTCTCTCCAATCAAGGTGCAGTAAACATAACTCTGGGTTCCTGCACCCCCAATTGTCCCAGTCTCAATGGTCACTTTGTAGGCATTCATTTTAGCAGTGGGAGAAATTCAGATCTTTGATTGTGGCAAAACTGACTGACAAGGAAGCGGATGCAATGTTTATACATGAAGAAAAAAAGTGATTTTTCTGGGAAACCAGCTGACTTATAATCTGATAGAAAATTCCATTTATGATACAGGTCTTGACAGGCCTGCGATTTTTACCTTAGATTCAATCTTTCACATTTAGAGATTAGAGGAAACTTTGGTTCAAATTCCATACCCTTATTAAAAAGAGATAATACTAAGAAAATAATTAATAGTGACTAAGTCAAAGTGGCAAGGAAATCTATACAGCTCTATGCCCAGTGCAAATGCCGATGCTCTGAGCACCAAACATCGGTGCTAAATGTATATGCACTAACAGGGCAAGTGAACAGTGCTGACATGCAGCCCAGTCTGAACTGTGAGCAGGGTGCCTGAACACAAAGTGTTCCCACTGCAGATTTTCAATGCTAATTCCAGTGAGCCCTACAGTACAGACCTGTGCTTCCAGAGTAGTGCCAGCATGGTTATGAGGTGTTGCTGTCTACTGTATGCCAATGTCAATGGAAGGCAGATCCACATGGCTATGCTCATAGATTGTGACCAGAGTTACAATTTGGCTGTAGACATCACAGATCTTTTTCCCCCCACAGCAAGCTGAGAACTGAATCTGCCAGGTACCTGCTCTGATTTCCATATTGAGTTTTCCAGATGTCTAGCATGTTTTGTGTATTGAGTAAGGTAGGAGCCTAATGAGGCAAGTTTCTTTTATTCTGTTGTGACTTATGGACGTCACCTCATCCCTAGTTACCCTTGAGAAGCTGCAGATGAGCTGCCTTCTTCAACCACTCATTTTAGTTTTCCTAAATAAACACAGGGTGTAAATTCAAATCTGCTACAGTGGTGAGATACCTAAGCTTATGGGCAAGGAACTGTACCCCTGTTGCTGTGAGCAGCAATGCCCCATCAGATTGGTTGTCCTGCAAGACTGTCTCCTGTTCTGAGAGAATTCCAGATGGATTGAGAAGCTGTGAAGCATTTTGAGGCAGGAAGAGATGCAGCAGTAAAAAAAAGTCCTTTCCATATTTCTGCCTGACTGAATTAGATTTCCTTTTCACAAACAGTATGATTGGGGTGCCCAAGTTCCTAATTCACCCTGCTCCACGAGGAAGCCTCCTCCCAGTACCAAAGGGATTGTGACCATGGAGCACATCATGGTCTCACTGCCGTCTCTCCATCAGTCCTGCCTACAGATGGCACTTCTCTAGATCCTTAAATCACCTGCAGTGGAAGATGGTAAGGAATTGATGAGTAATGTCAAGGTACTATCTATTTCTGAAGTAAAAGGCAGTTGAGTTCAATTAGGAATCCAAAATGAAATCTTAACGCTCACTGCATTGACTACAGAGATGAGAGCGTTGACTGCAGAGGAGTGATTGCATCAAAGAGATCTATCCTCTCTGTTCTTCAGAAGGATGAAACATGCACATTCTTTGTGGAGCACATGCTGAGGCTGTTCCTCAGAGAGTTAGGAGGTTGGGGTCATAGTCAAAGACACACCTTTGGTGCAACCAATGAAATCAGGAATGCACAAGAGGCAGGATTTGGAGTTGCACAGAGACTTCAGAGAATTGTCAGACTTGGGGGAGGTTCCAAAGGAAGTGAGGTTGTGGTGGGGTCAATGCAATGGGTCAGTGTGGGTCAGCGAACATCAGGGGTGGTGGGTGAAAGGGACTTGGTGCAAGTTGGAAGGAGGGTTTTGGATGATCTCAAGTTTAGGTGGGTTTGGAATACTCAAGTCTAAAAGAAAGAAAAGTAAGGATGAAGGTTACAGCAGTCGATGAGCTGAGACAGGGGCTTAGCTGGTGATGATACAGAGTTAGATATGGATAATTACAATGATGACCAGCTCAAGAGGTCATCACGGGCTTGAGCATGACCCCAAAGCTGCAAATAATCTGGTCCGGTTGGATGCAAGATCCCTGCATGGCTAAACAATGCAAGGCACAGAAACATAAGTGGGCCATTTATCCCATTGAGTCAGCTCCCTATTCAATGACATCATGGCCAATCTGATAATCAACTCAAATTTCCTGCTTTTTCCCAAAACTCTTGATTCCTTCTGACTGAAAATCTGTCTGTCTCAGCCTAGAGTATGCTTAATGACCTAGCCCAACAGTCCTCTTGACTGTCAATTGAGAGCTTGGCAGTTTCACTCCAACTTTTTATGAATGAATATTGTATGCAGTTTTGTTCTCCTTATTTAAGGAAGAACATAACAGCATCAGAGGTAGAGATTGGGCAGGTTTCCTGGATTGAACCTGGAATGCCTGGGTTGTCTTATGAGGTTAGGTCAGACAGGCTGGCTTGTTTCCACTAGAGGTTAGAAGAGTGAAAGGATATTTCCCACTGTGGGTCATTCCAGACCTGGGCGCACTGCCTTAAAATTCAGTAGGAGTGGTCAAACTTTCAGGATAGTGACAAGGAAAAAACCATTTCTCATTCAGGATTTCTGATATTTTTTCTTCCATGGAATGGTGGAGGCTGGGTCATAGAGTCATACAGCAAAGAAACAATTCATCCATGCTGACTGTCCAATTCATCCATGCTGACCAATTTCCCTCAACTAAACCAGTCCCATTTGTCTACAATTGGCCTATATCCCTCTAAACCTTTCCCAGGCATGTAGCTATCTTTTAAATGTTGTAAATGTAGCTGCATCAACCACTTCCCCTGGCAGCTCGTTCCATACACAAATCACCCTCTGTAACAAAACATTGCCCCTCAGGTCCCTCTTAAATCTTTCCAATCTCATCTTAAACTGAAGCCCTCCAATTTTGGGTTCCCCTATCCTGGGGAAGATCTTTGCTATTCACCTTATCTATGCCCCCAAAACCTATTTGAGATCACCCCTCAGTCTCCTACACTTAAGTGAAAAAAGCCCCAGCCTATTCAGCCTCTCCTTATAACTTGTGAGAAACAAAGATCACTCACTTCAATAATTTCAGTCCGAGACAAGATCTGAATCAGTAGTGTCATTTATTTTACTCTTGCAAGACGGTGAGGTGTCCACTGTCCACAAGGCAGGGACACACACACACTGAATTCAAGTAGTACACAACATTTATGTAATTTGGTTCCTATTCTTTCATCCCATTGCTCCTCCCCTGTTTACATCTCCCACCTAAGACCGGCTCCCATTACTCTTGTTCATCTCTTGCCTTATCTGGTCTTGTCTGTGACAAAATGCTTATTTATGGCCTCACAAGGCCATTTGACCACATCCTGCTGTGGGCCATTCTCCCTTACTTGTTATGACCTTATGACCTCACGACTTCTTGATTGTGGTTTGTTCTTGTTTTTGCAGAAGCGGGAAAGATGCTTATAACTACTGTTTGTACAGGCATATCTAGCTTAACCCCCTCCCCTCACAGCACCTTAGCTATTTGTCTGTAACATCTATCATTCTTTGCAGGCACATTTCAGCAAATACAAAAACAATTATGTATTTCTTTCACATAGTTTTCATTCTTGTTGACTCAGCCCTTGGCTGAAACAATTATACACTGGTGCGAGTTCATTTACCTTGCATAAGTAATCATAATTGCAGAAATAACACTACTTTACCTATATCCCACAATTTCCCCTTTTTTCTTTAATTATCATTTGTTACCTTCTGCATTTTTCTGATGTCACTTCCAAATTGACGAGCATCTTACCTTAAAATTCATTTATTTTGGAAATCTCCCTGAGGTCACTTATTCCTTCAATGCACGGTGGCAAGCACTGCTGCCTCACAGCGCCAGAGACCCGGGTTCAATTCCCACCTCAGGCGACTGTGTGGAGTTTGCACGTTCTCCCCGTGTCTGCGTGGGTTTCCTCCGGGTGCTCCGGTTTCCTCCCACAGTCCAAAGATGTGCAGGTCAGGTGAATTGGCCATACTAAATTGCCTGTAGTGTTATGTAAGGGGTAAATGTAAATGTTGGGGTAAGGGTATGGGTGGGTTGCGCTTCGGCGGGTCGGTGTGGACTTGTTGGGCCGAAGGGCCTGTTTCCACACTGTAATGTAATGTAATCTAAAAATGTAATCTCCGAATGCTCTTTCGGGGCATTTGTTTCATTAAGGTCGTCACAATCAGTCTCTGGGTTAGCCCTCGTATACAGGGTATGATTCAACAGCCAATGGCTACCAATACCTCTGCTACTACTCTCAGGGAAGTAATGATGGAAACCATCACCCCCTTCAATTTTCCAAAACATGACTCAAGCCATCCTGTGAGAGATGTGTCTACTCCTGACTTCTCAGCCAGTTCCTCAGCTAAGGTAGTCAATCCCCTTAAGGTGGCCAGAGATAGGAACTTCCCGAGGACCTGGGACAGTAGATATTAGGGAATAAACCTCCATTTCCTGTGGATTCAGAGCTGCTTCTTTCGTTACCTCATCAGCCAGTAATGTAGCTTTCCATTCTTTAATTAACAATGAATTAATGCAGTCATGTTTTAAATTAACCTTGAATAAATATGACAGGTCACTGAGACTGCGTGAAGGGATCCTGCCAATTAATATTGATTCAGGCTAGCACCACAATCGATTTATTGTAAATATTAATTATATATTATATAAATATAAAAATTATCTGTAATTCAGGGTGGAAACGCAACAAATGACCAAAACATTTTTAAAACTGTAATTGCGCAGTTCTATTTATTTACCAGTCACTTGTGCTTTCTCATTCTGTTTCTGTAATTGTTTTGCTCAAGTACATTCATTTTTAAGAACCTCAACAGATTTCATAGCACCATTTGCAGTTACTTCAGTCCCAATTTGGTGGCAGTATTTTGTCATGAGCGCAAAACTGATGCTTCGTGCCTCTCATCACAAAACTGTCACCATAATCCAATTAACTCTTTCGTTCCCCGTCTTGGTCTTAAATTTTAAGGATGACCTTGCTGCCCCTGTATTGACTAGGAAAACTCCGTCCTCTTTATAAAGTCCCACCTTTAAATTTATCAAGGGTTCCTGGTGGGTCCCTGGGGGCAGGAACTCCTGACACCTCTATTTTTCATCAAGGTTCATAAACGGTACTGTCTTCACTTCCTTTTTCAAATCTGGACACTCTCTCTTAAAGTGACCCGTCCTTTCACAGTAATAACATCCCACCTGTGGAGATTTCCACTTCGATCCTGGTTCCTGTCCACTAGACCCCTTAACATCTCCTCCCTGACCATTCCGGTTTCTTTCTCCTTTTAGTTTTGTCCTTTTCTTTATTATCTCATCAACCGTGGCTATCATTATTTTTGCCTTATGTTTCCACTTCTCATGTTACGTTGCCAGATCAATTGCTGACCCGATTTAACCAACTGAACAGCCTTAGGGCCACCTAATGGCCGTTCTTCATCACCCAATGTTTTATTTAAAACTTGAGAATTTTTTAAAGAAATATTGCAATATTTCTTGCTCCCCATAACTTCAAATACCAATTCATCAATTTATGCTTGACTAACTTTAAAGCCTGTTCCTAACTTGTAAATATATTTATATTCATTGATTCAGTATTCAATATTTAAAATGTAAAATGCATACAGTTCCCAACTTTGAAATCCACCTATAATTACCCAGTTTTAGTCCCTTAATTTAAATCCAAAATTAGTTTGTTTTTTTTTCCCCGCGTGGCCACTCCCCTGTTTATATTTTTTCTTTTTTTTCCTCTTTTCTTTTCTTTTTTAATATTTAACCCCCACACTACCGCCTAACTGCAGCAGTGCTTATTTTTTCCCCAGCACCCATGGTGTGTGTGTGCAGGTGTGAGACACAGTGAGAGACACAAGGTGCACAAATCTTTATTCAATTTCCACCACCAGGAAGATTGGAAAACACCCGGGTGGCCAGTGACAAGCAGTACCCTTCACAAAAGGCAATGCTGTGTGATCAAACAGTGAAGGGGAGGGTAGGGACTAAATCAAAATAGAGTTGGAGGGGGAAATAATGCACTCCACACCCTGCGGCGCCTACCTCTCCCTGAACAACTCTAGGGTGTTGGTGGACACCGCGTGCTCCTTCTCCAAGGACACCCGGGCCCTAACGTAACCGCGGAAGAGGGGCAGGCATTCGGCCCTAACGATCCCCTCCATGGCCCGCTGCCTGGACCTGTTGATGGCCAGTTTGGCCAGGCCCAGGAGCAGACCCACGAGGAGGTCTTCGGACCTGCCCTCCCTCCTCTGTACCGGGTGCCCGAAGATCAGGAGCGTGGGACTGAAGTGCAATCAAAAGCAGAGGAAGAGGTTTTTAAGAAAATCAAAAAGGGAGTGCAAACGCCCACACCCAATATACACGTGGTCCACTGACTTCATAGCGCCACAGAACAAGCAGTTAGACTGAGAGTCCGTGAACCACCGCAATCTGCGGTTGCAGGGGACTGCTGCGTGCAGCACCCTCCACCCCAGATCCCCGAGAGAAAGGGGGAGAACTCCCGCGTCGAGAGCCCTCCACTGGGGATCCCCACCGCCCGGTGGCAAATGGGCACGCCAAGGCGTGTGCGGACGGTGGATGAGGGAGAAGAGGTGGACGGTGTGCAGCAGCAGTCTATACAGGGCCCACCTTTTTACCCCCTGAAAGGGAACAAAATTAAAATTCCAGAGGTGGCTCAGGTTGTGGGGCACAGGCTCCCGCGGGAAGTACGGGACCTTGGGGCCAATGTGAAATTCCGTCCGGGCTGGGGTGAGCGCGGACGGGATCCCACCGCACACCTGAGCGTCCTCCAACTGGTGCACTACGTCGGGTCCGAGCACCACCGTTTTAAGGGGTCGGATGGTGGTGGCCATGTACCGGACGTCTACCTCTACCCTGCTCGCTATGTCCTGCGGCAGTGTCCAGCCCAGGAAAATTAGTTTTCTTAAGTAGTCCTGACCAATCATTGCTCAATTACAATACTATAGATCGTGAAATAATCGGAGCTGCCTTAAAAGAATTTGTCTATTCAAGTTAAAAATGAAACTTCTAATGCATGAACAATGGCCGAATCCAATGTCACAGATATTAAACGTAGGATTTTGCTTTTACTACAATCTAATATTGAACTGAAACTTCAACTGTCCTCCATAAATCGCTTTTATGTAAGGATAAAAGAGATTAGTTAGAAACTGATAGTAAAGCAGTCATGACCTGTAAAAAGAACAGGAGTTATCTTTTTTTTATAATCACTATAGAATCCTTAACCTTAAAAGAAATCATGTTAAGTTTCCATAATAAAAATCAGATTCAAAACAGTCCTGGAACTCAAGCTTCAGGGAATAAAGCGCAAACATTCAATCACCAACAAACAAATGTGCATTCAAACCAAATCACAAAGGGTTAAACTTTCTACCAACTGTACAGCTCTTTTCATTCTGTCTCTCTCACACACCATATCTCATAGACACTTTCTGAGCTTCCCGCAACAACACCTCTGGGTGCTCCTCGCTTCAGCCCTCTATCTTTTGAATATTTTTCTGGATGTCTGACCATGATTTAGTTACAAAGTGTACCCTCAGTAGCCCTTCAGCCACTAGCCCTTCCAAATGGAAGCATAACCAGATTCCTCCTGACTGTAAGGCTGTTTTTCATTGACATATAAATTCAAATATTTACCAACCCAGTCTTCATCCGACCCGTTCTTTGGCCAGAAGACGGCGGGACAAAGAATGGATTCCTTAGTCCATACAAAGCAACAATATTTAATCATCTTTTTCCCTTGTACAAGTATTATTTTTCCAATTCCACAACATCCTGCCCAACGGACTTCCTGGAGGTATGTTGTAAGGGATCCCGCCTCCATTTCCATTGCCTTTGTCTTCTTTTGTTCTCCCGGAGGCTATTTCCTTACCCACGGCACAGCCCATATTGAGTTCCTTCATTAATCCCTTATTAACTACTAAAACTCAATCCCGGCCACCAAAGCAGTACTTAAAAGTCAATTTTCTTACCCTGGTCTGTGCACAGAGTTGCCTGGCTCCTTTTTGCTGTATTTCCTAACAACCTCCTTTCACTGTCAGATTCAGATGTCTCCCTTGTGGGATTCGTACCAGTCGCCCAAGGGAGCGGACCAAACCGGGACACGAGACCACTCCACAATCGGGAACGGGACGTGTCTTCCCAGTGTCCAGGGCCAGCCATACCCCCCCCCCCCGGCGATGGAAGAACATCCCGGACGGCCCCCAATTGTGTGAAACAAAGCTCACTCACTTCAATAATTTCAGTCCGAGACAAGATCTGAATCAGTGGTGTCATTTATTTTACTCTTGCAAGACGGTGTGGTGTCCACTGTCCACAAGGCAGGACACACACACACTGAATTCAAGTAGTACACAACATTTATGTAATTTGGTTCCTATTCTTTCATCCCATTGCTCCTCCCCTGTTGACATCTCCCACCTAAGACCGGCGCCCATTACTCTGGTTCATCTCTTACCTTATCCGGCCTTGTCTGTGACAAAATGCTTATTTCTGACCTCACAAGGCCGTTTGACCACATCCTGCTGTGGGCCATTGTTAGGTATATTCTCCCTTACTTGTTATGACCTTATGACTTCTTGATTGTGGTTTGTTCTTGTTTTTGCAGAAGCGGAAAACAGATGCTTATACCTACTGTTTGTACAGGCATATCTAGCTTAACCCCCTCCCCTCACAGCACCTTAGCTATTTGTCTGTAACATCTATCATTCTTTGCAGGCACATTTCAGCTAATACAAAAACAATTATGTATTTCTTTCACATAGTTTTCATTCTTGTTGACTCAGCTCTTGGCTGAAACAATTATACACTGGTGCGAGTTCATTTACCTTGCATAAGTAATTATAATTGCAGAAGTAACATACTTTACCTATATCCCACAAAACTCAAACCCTTTAGACCCATTAACATCCTGATAAGTATCTTTCCTGCACACTTTCCAATTTAACAACTTCCTTCCTATAACAGAACAATCAGAATTGCTCCAAATGGTGCCTCACCAATGTCCTGTACAATCTCAACATGACATCCTGGAGCGATCATGAAGCACATTCACTTGGCAATGTTTCCAGCAAGCCCTTCCACCAAGACATGGTGCACAAAATCAATCCTGGGATTGCAATCCTTAAGCCTGGGCAAGCTCAAATGCCTCTCCATTTCAGACTCAAGGGCACAGGTGCCACCAGCTTTTTCAGGTGGATCTGCCATGTACGGTTTCCAGCAGATTCCTGTTCAGGACTTGGGCTTGGCTCAAAGACTTTCTCCTGTGTGTGCATGTGAGAAAAATAACCCACAGACAGATTCGGCTCCAGATTCCCCACTTCTCAAATCCACTCAATCGTCCATCATACTCCCCGCGGGGTTGCTGGGGGTCGGTTGACACAATCCCATACAAATGGAGAAGTGGAGAAAGACATCAGTCTCTTTCAATCCGTCCCATCGGAGACGAGAAAGAGAGCCAGAATCTGGCTCACCTGCTTTAAGGAACAGCGACCGGTGCTGCCCAATTTCTGGCGCCTACCTCCCTTTGACCGACCGACCGACCCTTCGTTTTATTTCAATTGTCCAGATTTGCTCCAGGCCGAAGCCTCACCCCGCGATGGGAGATCGAAAAGCCACTCCGGCCGGATCCCCCAGACTCGACGTCGGCGGTTAAACCGAGAGGACCCCGTGATTGTTCATCAGCCGCCCAAACCCGCTGTTATTATCAGCAGATTTCCCTCCCTTCACTCACCGCCATCTTGACCGTTAAGCGCTGCCCTCGAGCCCACGTTCAAATTTGAATCCAACGGTCGTGTCACGTGCCCGTCACAAACGGCGGGAGCCGAACTGCTCGCGAGCTTCTCCCTCAGCTCCACTCTATGAAAGCTCTTTCCCTAAAAGGGCATTAATGACACAAACGCTGCTTTTAGAACAAGGGTTTACTTTAATGAGACTAGCGTACGTTTCCAGATTTCTTAATTTAATTTCAGTTCTGAAGCCACCGTGATGCATTTGAACCCGTGTCCTGCGAGAATTATTGGTCAGGTGAGACAACCACAACACTGTCATCTCCTCATCAGAGGAACAAGAGTAGTCCACTCAGCCCCTTGACGGTTTTTAAGGAGGAGGTGGATAGTTTCTTGTCAGGTGGGGGGATTAAGGGTTATTAGGTTGGATGGAAATGAAGGGCAGAGCAGGGTTGAGGGGCCGAATGGCCCACTTGTATTTCATAGGTTGGTAAGAGCGTGAGAACTCCACTGTCAAGCTTACCAAGTTATTTCTTGTGAGAAGCAAAACTCACATATTAATAAATTTCAGTCCGAGTCAAATTCTGAAGCAGCAAATTGTATTGATACTTACTTGCAAGAACAGGTTCCTAACGAGTAACCACCCGATCTGAGGGTTACATTCTGATTGATGCACTTCAGCTGCATCTCTCGGTCCTCCCCTTTCACCCCAATGGTTACGTTTGCTGTAGCGCGTAGCCTATCAAAGGCTCTAGCTTCACTCCACTTTTGTCTAGCTTCTCTCCGCCTCTGTTTACTTCTCCCATTACTCTAAGCTTGTGACTATCCTGGCATAGTTTGCTGTCATTGTGCGATCATCCTGCCAAACTAAATTCCATCCGTTGGCCACATCCCTCCTGAGACTGGCACACTATTCTCCTGTTACTGGTATATCTTGCTACACCGTCACTCTGCCCTATTAGTCATAGATAATTCTACCTGTTTTCGCTTCTCATTGTTTAATACTGGCATGCTCAGCCTAATTTTATAATGTAAACTTTTGCAGAAGCAACACCTATTCCCTTATTCTGCACAATTTTAACCGTATACCTTACATTTCTGAAAGTGCAAGAACCCAACTAATCACAAGCTATTTACTTTTTTTGCAGAGAAAACTGGGCGAATACAACGAGAAGTATTTCACCAAAGAGCAGGTGCAGAACATCATTGGGAAATTTCAAGAAGAGTTGAAGAAAATCGATAGTATGATCCAGAAATATGATGACAACCGGGCCCTGAAATATGAATAGATGCATCCTGATGACATTGAGATTAGCCGTCACCATCTGATGGGCAGAGCAGTCTTTCCTTATGTACAATTTGGTCAGTAGTTATCTACTAATGTAAGATGGCTAGCATTAAGACAACTTTCCTAGCTCTGCACATGATAAAAGGTAGTTTCTCAAGGCATACTCGGATTAATTAATCATCTTAGTTATGTCAGAAATAATAATCATTGCAATACTAATGACTGCTCTTTCACCCTAACTTTGGTCTAGTTTTATTGCATGAATAGATTTATTTAGAGCAATATGATCTTTGCTATTAAAGTATTCATTTGAAAAACTCATTTTAACTCACTGACTTTTTATTCCCACAATAAAGGCATAGCTTTTACTTTGCTTGACATCTTTTTTAGTCTTTTTCCATGTTACTGCAATCGACCAGGCAAAATTAGAGATTTGTAAGTGAGATGTTGGTGACTCTGGAGTCCTGGGTGAGTGTGGAATCGTTGGTGAGTGTGGACTCATGTGTCGCTGTGGTGTTGTTGTTGATTCAGGAGTCACAGATTGCAAATCCCTGATACAAGAAAAAAAGGGGTGGATGTTTGCTTCTGAGCTGTAGGTTTGATATCCAGACATTTCATTACCTGGCTAGGTAACATCATCAGAGGCGACCTCCAAGTGAATCGAAGCTGTTGTCTCCTGATTTCTATTTATATGTTTGTCCTGGATGGGGTTCCTGGGGTTTATGGTGATGTCATTTCCTGTTCATTTTCTGAGGGGTTGATGGATGGTATCTAGATCTATGTGTTTGTTTATGGCATTGTGGTTGGAGTGCCAGGCCTCTAGGAATTCTCTGGCATGTCTTTGCTTAGCCTGTCCCAGGATAGATGTGTTGTCCCAGTCGAAATGGTGGTTTTTTTCCTCCATGTGTAAGGCTACAAAGGAGAGAGGGTCCCTACAAGAGAAAGAGGTGTTCATTTTTATGAAGTTCAGAAACTTCCTTGTGCTATAATACATGACATTCTCAAGTAGCTGAACAAGGCCAGGTAGCATGTCCTGAATAAGCCTGTTTATGCTCTGGTGATGCCATTTTACATAAGCTGGAAGTTCTTTCTTGATTTACTCATGGGACATGTGTGTCGCTGGCTGGACCAGTATTTATTGCCCATCCCTAACTACTGTTGAGAGGGTAGTGGTGAGCTGCCTTCTTGAGCTGCTCCAGTCCACAATGCCCTAAGGGAGGGAATTCCAGGATTTTGACCCAGTGACACTGAAGAACAGCCAATTATAATTCCAACTCAGCATGGTGACCAGCTGGGAGGTAAACCTGCAGGTGGTGATGTTCCCAAGTTTCTGGTGCCCTTGTCCATCTAGATGGAAGTCGTTGTGAGTTTGAAAGGGGCTGTAAAGAACCTTTGGTGAATTTTGGCAGTATATCTTGTAGATGGTACACACTGCTGTTCCTAAGCATCAGTGATGGAGGGAGTAAATGAGTGTGTATGTGATGCCAGTCAAGCAGATTGCTTTGTCCTAGATGGACACAGAGTCATATTGCGTGGAAACAGACCCTTCAATCCAACCAGCCCATGCTGAACATAATCTCAAACTAAATTATTCCCACTTGCCTGCTCCTGGTCCATATCCTTCCAAACCATTCCTTTTCATGTACTTATCAAAATGTCTTTTAAACATTGTAATTGTGCCCACATCTACCACTTCCACAGGGAGTTTATTCCACAGGTCAACCATGCTCTGTGTAAAATCAAAATGCCCCCTTGTCTTTCTGTCATGTTAAAAACGTGTCCCCAGTTTTGAAATCTCCTAGGAATGATGAGCTTCCTGAGTGTTGTTGGAGCTTCACCCATCCAGGCAAGTGGGGAGTACTCCATCACATTCCTGACTTGTCCCTATTTGGGGGAATCAGTAATGGTAACATTGAATGACAAGGGGCAGTGGTTAGATTGTCTCTTATCAGAGATTGTCTGGCATTTGCGCGATGTGAATGTTTCTTGCCGCTTTTCAGTCAAAGCCTGGATAATGTCCAGACCTTATTGCATTTGAACATGGACTGCTTCAGTAACTGAGGCATCGCAAATGGAGCTGAACATTGTGCAATCTTTGACAAACTCTCACTTCTGACCTTCCATTGGAGGGAAGGTCATTGTTGAAGCAGCTGAAGATGGTTTGGCCTCAGAGACTAGCCTGAGAAATCCCTGCAGAGATGTCCTGGAACTGAGAAGACTGACCTCCAATGGATGTTGGGCCATGGAATCCGACTGAAGAAAGATGACATTGAATTAAAATAGAACTTACTTGTTTGGTCCATTACAAAATTTGAGACTTGGAAATATTCCACACGTTTTAATAAGCGTGAAGCATCAAAGAACGAGAATGACCCCTTTGGAATGGGGAGATTAGGTTAGATTCTCTACAGTATGGAAGCATGCCATTTGGCCCAACAAGTCCACACTGACCATCCGAAGAGTAACCCACCCAGACCCATTTCCCGACATTTACCCCTGACTAATGCACCTAACATTATGGGCAATTTAGCTTGGCCAATTCACCTAACCCGCACGTCATTGGACTGTGGGAAGAAACCCATGCAGACAGTCAGCCAAAGGTGGAATTGAACCTAGATCCCTAGTGCTGTGAGGCAGCAGTGCTAACTATGGAGCCACCATGCCGAGAAACGTAACAACGTAGGAGAGATTGAATGTAAAGATTAATTGTGTTTGTGTAAATCCTACTCAGAGATATTATACATTCTGGTGGTTTTTGGGAAAGAACATTCAGGAGTTAAGGACAGTGAGGGACAAGTGACCAACCGCTTATGGTCACGTTTGTAGAGTCTTCACTCAGACTCAGACTATCAGACTCAAATACTCTCAATCCTCTCGAATGGTGAAAACCGAGAAACACTGAGCCAGGTCTCTCCAATCTTGGAAGACCAGTCATGCCTGCCCCATAAATCATAGTGAGCCTCATTCACCCTCCCCTCCTCGGTAAAGTCGACCCATTGAAATAATGCAGCTACAGCTTTCAAAGCCACAGGGTCATAAGAGTCATACAGCACAGTCACAGACCCTTTGGTTCAACTCATCCCTCCCAACCAGGTTTCCTAAACTGAACTTGTCCCATTTGCTGGCATTTGGCCCATATCCCTCTAAACCTTTCTTATTCATGTATCAGTCCAAACGTCTTTGAAATGTTATAATCATACCTATCTCGACCACTTCTAATTGATTCCACATTTCAACCACCCTCTGTGTGAAAAAGTTGCCCTTCAGGTCCCTTTACATCTTTCCCCTCTAAGCTTAAACCTATGCCCTCTAGTTTTGAACTCCCCTACCCGAGAGAAAAGAAATCTGCTATTCACCTTATTGTGTGCACCTCATGATTTTATAAACCTCTATAAGGTCATCCCTCAGTGTCCTACACTCCAGTGAAAAACGTCCCAGCCTCTCCTTATAACTCAAACCATCTAATCCTGGCTATATTCTTGCAAATATTTTTTGCAGCCTCTGCAATTTAATAATATCTTTCCTAGAGCAGGGCAACCAGTAGCTCCTGTCAACAACCAATGAGGTATTTTGAAGTGTAATCATCCATCGTGAGCTCCCAAGAATAATGATCCAATTATCTTTGTTAGTGGTATCAGATGAGAGATATATATTTGCCAGGAATCAAGGAAAACTAGTCTTTCCACATCTACCCTGTCAAGTCTGCTAAGAATCTTGTGTTGTCTCTCATTCTTGCAAAAGCCAATGAGTACATGCCCAATCTACTTAACCTCTCCTCATAAAACAATCCCTCCATACTAGGAATTAACTAAGTGAACCTTCTCTGGACTGCCTCCAACGTCAGTCTATTTTTCCTTACATAAGGAGCCCAAAACTGTTCACAGTATTCCAGCTGGGGTCTGACCAGTACCTGTAAAGTTTAGCTGCTAATTGTTTTGTGACTTATGGACGAGGACTCCCAAATCCCTTTGTTCTGTAACTTTCTGGAATCTTTCTCCACTTAAATAATATTCAGTTCCTGTATTCTTCTGGCCAAAGTGCCAAACTTTACCTTTTCCCACTTTAGATTCCATCTGCCAAGTTTTTGCCCATTCATTTACCTGTGTATATCTCTCTGCTGACTGTCATGTCATCCTCTCTTCTTTGCACACACCGTCTTCCCCTCCCTCTTCAATTTTTGTGTTATCCACAAATTTGTTGATAGTATATTCACTTTCCTCATCCAAGTTGTTAATGTACACTGTAAGCTGAAAATGTGTTGCTGGAAAAGCGCAGCAGGTCAGGCAGCATCCAAGGAACAGGAGAATCGACATTTCGGGCATAAGCCCTTCTTCCTGAAGAAGGGCTTATGCCCAAAACGTCGATTCTCCTGTTCCTTAGATGCTGCCTGACCTGCTGCGCTTTTCCAGCAACACATTTACAGCTCTGATCTCCAGCATCTGCAGTCCTCACTTTCTGCTCAATGTACACTGTAAGTAAATGTGTCCCCAGCACTAATCCTTGTAGCACACCACTAATTACAAGTTGTAATTTAAAGTCACAGGAATTCTTGAAAAGGGTGCTGGAGCCTAGGAAATGCACTTGCATTTGCATTACATGCAGGACAAAGGGAGGATGCAGACAATGGAGACTGAGCTGGGAGGACACCCTGTGGCTAATTTTGAGAAATGGGACCACTCCTGAAAGGAAGAGAGGCAAGGTCTAGAGCACTGATAGAATCGTGGGTGGCGCAGGGCATGTTGCAGGTCCTTTCCACCAATGGGAACTCATTGATCTGATTCCTCCAGAAATCTGGCACGTTCTGGCACCTGATGGTAAACTATTGTGTTCAGAATAAGGTTAATGTCATCCTGTCCACCCACAGTAGCCACCTGATAGCTGCTTTATCCTGTAAGGCAAAACTAGGGTGGCATGGAAGCTCAGTCGTTAGCATTGCTACCTCATAGTGGCAAGGACCTGGGTTCGATTCCAGCCTTGGGTAACTGTCTGTATGGAGTTTGCATATTCTCCCTGTGTCTGCGTTGGTTTCCTCCCACAGTCCAAAGATGTGCAGCTTGGGTGAATTGGCCAAGCTGAAGTGGCCATAGTGTTCAGGGATGTGTAGGTTAGGTGGATTATTCAGGGGAAAACGTACTGTAATGGGTCTCGGTGGGATACTGTTCAGAGGGTCGGTGTGGACTTGTTGGGCCAAAGGATATGTTTTCACATTGTAGGGATTCTAATTCCATTGTGAGGTGGCTCAGTGGCAACCAGGGACTTGGGTTCAATTCCAGCCTGGGGCGACTGTGTGGAATTTGCACATTCTCCCTCTGCCTTCTGGGTGCTCCAATTTCCTCCCACAGTCCAAACGCGTGCAAGTTAGGTGAATTGGCTATGCTAAATTTCCCCACAGTATCCAGCAATGTGCAGGTCAGGTGGGTTATCCATGGTTAATGCTGGGACTGGTGCAGATTTGATCAGCTGATGGCCTCTCCCTGCCCTGAAGGGGGAAATAGGCCTCAAAAAGCACTTTTTTAATCATGTCCATTCATAGCCAAGTAAATTGGGTTCACCAATCCACCTGACAACACTACTGGCAAAATTACCGTTGAAGAAAGATCAAGGTGCATGCTCTGTGTGAAGGAGACTTCAGCCGATTGAGAGAGGCTGAGTGAGTGAACTGGAAATTTAGTTCTATCAGGAATTCATTGCAAAGTGGGACAGAGGTGGCTTAACTAACAGCAAGAAGTACTCTAGCATGAGAGTTGAGAGGAAGAGGATATAAGGTGTGCATCAAGAGGCCTATTTGCAGTAAGACCAGCAGTGGAGTACCATCACAAATCATGGCAAGATGG